>NC_142797.1:59729400-59959205 GCF_049724085.1 Artemia sp. Qi Xiang Cuo | reverse complement strand
TTTGAAAAGTATTTCTTGGTGTTGAGGTATCCAAAAAGCTGTAAAGAATAGCTGTGGATAAAATAGATAGTTACTTCAAGTTTGAAAATGGGCTTTGGCGGGATATTAAGAAAGTAACTTGCTCTGAAATGGTCTTTGAAAAGTATTTCTGGGTGTTGAGGTATCCAAAAAGCTGTAAAGTATAGCTGTGGGTGAAGAAGATAATTACTTCAAGTTGGAAAATTGGCTAAGGAGGGACATTTAGAAAGTAGCTTGTTCTGATATGGTCTTTGAAAAGTTTTTCTTTGTGTTTAGGTATCAAAAAAGCTATAGAGTATAGTTTTGGGTGAAAAAGATAATTAATTCAAGTTGAAAAATGTGTTTAGGAGGGGTATTAAGAAAGTAAATTAGTCTGAAATGGTCTTCGAAGAGTATTTCTGGGTGTTGAGGTATCTAAAAAGGTGTAAAGTATAGTTGTGGCTGAAAAACATAAGTACTTCAAGTTGGAATATGGGCTTAGGACGGCCATTAAGGAAATAACTTGCTCTGAAATGGTCTTTGAAAAGTATTTCTTGGTGTTGAGGTAACCAAAAAGCTGTATAGTATAGTTGTGGGTGAAAAAGATAAGTACTTCAAGTTGAAAAACTGGCTTAGGATGGGCACTAGGAAAGTAACTTGGTCTGAAATGGTCTTTGAAATGTATTTCTTGGTGTTGAGGTATCCAAAAAGCTGTAAAGTATAGTTGTGGGTGAAAAAGATAAGTACTTCAAATTGGAAAATGGGTTTAGGAGGGACATTAAGAAAGTAACTTGCTCTGAAATGGTCTTTGAGAAGTATTTCTTGGTGTTGAGGTATCCAAAAAGCTGTAAAGTATGGTTGTGGGTGAAAAAGATAAGTACTTCAAGTTGGAAAATGGGTTTAGGAGCGACATTAAGAAAGTAACTTGCTCTGAAATGGTCTTTGAAAAGTATTTCTTGGTGTTGAGGTACCCAAAAAGCTGTAAAATACAGTTGTGGGTGAAAAGGATGGGTACTTCAAGTTGGAAAATGGGTTTTGGAGGGACATTAATAAAGTAAATTGCTCTGAAATGGTCTTTGAAAAGTATTTCCTGGTGTTTAGGTATCCATAAAACTATAAGTATAGCTCTGGGTGAAAAACATATGTACTTCAATTTGGAAAATGGGGTTAAGAGGGACATTAAAAAAATAACTTGCTCTGAAATATTCTTTGAAAAGTATTTCTTGGTGTTGAGGTATCCAAAAAGCTGTAAAGTATGGTTGTGGGTGAAAAAGATAAGTACTTCAAGTTGGAAAATGGGTTTTGGAGAGACATTAAGAAGGTAACTTGCTCTGAAATGGTCTTTGAAAAGTATTGCTCTGTGTTGAGGTATCCAAAAAGCTGTAAAGTATAGTTGTGGGTGAAAAAGATGAGTACTTCAAGCTGGAAAATGGGTTTAGGAGTGACATTAAGAAAGTATCTTGCTCTGAAATGTTCTTTGAAAAGTATTTCTAGGTGTTGATGTATCAAAAAAGATGTGAAGAATGTCTGAGGTTGAAAAAGATAAGTACTTCTAGTTGGAAAATGAGTTTAGAAGGGACATTAAGAAAGTAACTTGCTCTGAAATGGTCTTTGAAAAGGATTTCTTGGTATTGAGGTATCCAAAAAGCTGTAAAGTATAGTTGTGGGTGAAAAAGATAAGTACTTCAAAGTTGGAAAATGGGTTTAGGATTGATATTTTGAAATGCTCTATCTATTTAATGTCTTTTGATATTTTGTACTGTGGGGTGTGTTTTCCACTATTCAGTCATGTAGAGCTGTGGGTTTTCAATGTATTAACTTTGAATTGGAAAATAGTTGGATGATTAACCGGAATTAATGCGTGTGGTCTGGCTTTGACATTGAAAAGTATTTCTTGGTGTGTAGGTATCAATAAAGCTGTAAAGTATAGCCGTGGGAAAAAAAGATAATTACTTCAAGTTCTAAAATAGGTTTAGAATGGACATTAAGCAAGTAACTTGCTCTGAAATGGTCTTTGAAAAGTATTTCTTGGTGTTGAGGTATCCAAAAAGCTGTAAAGTATAGTTGTGGTTGAAAAAGATAAGTACTTCAAGTTGGAAAATGGGTTTAGGAGGGAAATTAAGAAAAAAATTTGCTCTGAAATGGTCTTTGAAAACTATTTCTTGGTGTTGAGGTATCCAAAAAGCTGTAAAGTATAGTTGTGGGTGAAAAAGATAAGTACTTCAAGTTGGAAAATTGGTTTAGAAAAGACATTAAGAAAGTAACTTGCTCTGAAATGGTCTTTGAAAAGTATTTCTTGGTGTTGAGGTATCCAAAAAGCTATAAAGTATAGTTGTGGGTGAAAAAGATAAGTACTTCAAGTTGGAAAATGGGTTTAGGTGGGATATTAAGAAAGTAACTTGCTCTGGAATGGTCTTTGAAAAGTATTTCTTGGTGCTGAGGCATCCAAAAATCTGTAAAGTATAGTTGTGGGTGAAAAATATAAGTACTTCAAGTTGGAAAATGGGCTTAGGAGGGACATTAAGAAAGTAATTTGTTCTGAAATTGTCTTTGAAAAATATTTCTTGGTGTTGAGTTATACAAAAAGCAGAAAAGTATAGTTTTGGGTGAAAAAGAAAAGTACTTCATGTTGTAAAATGGGTTTAGGAGGGACATTAAGAAAGTAACTTGCTCTGAAATGGTCTTTGAAAAGTATTTCTTGGTGTTGAGGTATCCGAAAAGCTGTAAAGTATAGTTGTGGGTGAAAAAGATAAGTACTTCAAGTTGAAAAAAAGGTTTAGGAGGGACATTAAGAAAGTAACTTGCTCTGAAATGGTCTTTGAAAATTATTTCTTGGTTTTGAGGTAACCGAAAAGCTGTAAAGCATAGTTGTAGGTGAAAAAGATAAGTACTTCATGTTGGAAAATGGGTTTAGAGGGGACATTAAGAAAGTTACTAGCTTACAATTGGTAATTGAATATGAGCTCGTTGATGATATGTTTAAGTTAAGCTGTTCTTTTTAGTGGTTGGTGAAAAACGTTAGTATGTCAAGTTGGAAAATTGTCTGAGAAGAGACTTTAAGAAAAAAGTTTCCAATTCCTGTTCTAAGTCAAGAAATTACTGGTAATTTGTTAACCAAAAAGCTGTCGTGTCTAGTTGTGGGTTTAAAAAATAAGTGTATCAAGTTGGAAAATGGGTTTAGGAGTGACATTAAGAAAGTAACTTGCTCTGAAATGGTCTTTGAAGAGTGTTTCTTGGTGTTGAGGTATCCAAAAAGCTGTAAAGTATAGTTGTGGGTGAAAAAGATAAGTACTTCAAGTTGGAAAATGGGTTTAGGAGGGACATTAAGAAAGTAACTTGCTCTGAAATGGTCTTTGAAAAGTATTTCTTGGTGCTGAGGCATCCAAAAAGCTGTAAAGTATAGTTGTGGGTGAAAAAAATAAGTACTTCAAGTTGGAAAATGGGTTTAGGAGGGACATTAAGAAAGTAACTTGCTCTGAAATGGTCTTTGAAAAGTATTTCTTGGTGAAGAGGTAAACAAAAAGCTGTAAAGTATAGTTGCGGGTGAAAAACATAAGTACTTCATGTTGTAAAATGGGTTTAGAAGGGACATTAAGAAAGTAACTTGCTCTGAAATGGTCTTTCAAAAGTATTTCTTGGTGTCGAGTTATCCAAAAAGCTGTAAACTATAGTTGTGGGTGAAAAAGATAAGTACTTCATGTTGGAAAATGGGCTTAGGAGGGACATTAAGAAACTAACTTGCTCTGAAATGGTCTTTGAAAAGTATTTCTTGGTGTTGAGGTATCCAAAAAGCTGTAAAGTATAGTTGTGGGTGAAAAAGATAAGTACTTCAAGTTGAAAAATGGGTTTAGGAGGGACATTAAGAAAGTAACTTGCTCTGAAATGGTCTTTGAAAAGTAGTTCTTGGTGTTGAGGTAACCAAAAAGCTGTGAAGTATAGTTGCGGGTGAAAAAGATAAGTACTTCAAGTTGCAAAATGGGTTTAGTAAGGACATTAAGAAAGTAACTTGCTCTGAAATGCTCTTTGAAAAGTATTTCTTGGTGTTGATGTATCCAAAAAGATGTAAAGTATAGTTGTGGATGAAAAAGATAAGTACTTCAAGCTGGAAAATGGGTTTAGGACGGACATTAAGAAAGTAACTTACTCTGAAATGGTCTTTGAAAAGTATTTCTTGGTGTTGATGTAAACAAAAATCTGTATAGTATAGTTGTGTGTTAAAATGATAAGTACTTCTAGTTGTACAATGAGTTTAGGATTGTCATTAAGACAGTATCTTGCTCTGAAATGATCTTTGAAAAGTATTTCTTGGTGTTGAGGTATCCAAAAAGCTGTAATGTATAGTTGAGGTGAAAAAGATAAGTACTTCAACTTGTAAAATAGGTTTAGAAGGAACATTAAGAAAGTAACTTGCTCTGAAATGGTCTTTGAAAAGTATTTCTTGGTGTTGAGGTATCCAAAAAGCTGTAAAGTTTAGTTATGGGTGAAAAATATAAGTACTTCATGTTTGAAATTTGTATTAGTAGGTAAAATAATAAAGTAGATTTCAATTATAGTGTCTATGTAAAAGATTTCTCTGTTTTGATGTATCCAAAAAGAATTTGAGTCTAGTTTATAAGGGAAAAGTTGTTTATTTAAAATTGGAATTTGAGATTAAGAGTGACGGTAATAATGCACCTAGCTCTGAAAAGGTCTTTGATAAGTATTTGTTTGTTTTGTGGTATCCGAAGAGCTGTGATGTATAGCTGTGGGTGAAATATATAAGTAGTTAAAGCTGTAAAATGGGTTTAGGAGGGAAATTAAGAAAGAAAGTTGGTGTGAAATGGTCTTTGAAAAGTATTTTTTGGTGTTGAGGTATCCAAAAAGCTGTAAAGTATAGTTGTGGGTGAAAAAGATAAGTACTTCAACTTGTAAAATAGGCTTAGAAGGGACATTAAGAAAGTAACTTGCTCTGAAATGGTCTTTGAAAAGTATTTCTTTGGTGTTGAGCTATTCAAAAAGCTGTAAAGTATAGTTGTGGATGAAAAAGATAAGTACCTCATGTTGGAAAATGGGTGTAGGAGGGACATTAAGAAAGTAACTTGCTCTGAAATGGTCTTTGAAAAGTATTTCTTGGTGTTGAGGTATCCAAAAAGCTGTAAAGTATAGTTTTGAATGAAAAAGATAAGTACTTCATGTTGGAAAATGGGTTTAGGAGAGACATTAAGAAAGTAACTTGCTCTGAAATGGTCCTTGAAAAGTATTTCTTGGTGTTGAGGTAACCAAAAAGCAATAAAGTATAGTTGTGGGTGAAAAAGATAAGTACTTCAAGTTGGAAAATGGGTTTAGGAGGGACATTAAGAAAGTAACTTGCTCTGAAATGATCTTTGAAAAGTATTTCATGGTGTTGAGGTAACAAAAAAGCTGTAAAGTATAATTGTGGATGAAAAAGATAAGTACTTCAAGTTGGAAAATGGGTTTAGGAGGGAAATTAAGAAACTAACTTGCTCTGAAATGGTCTTTGAAAAGTATTTCTTGGTGTTGAGGTATCCAAAAAGCTGTAAAGTATAGTTGTGGGTGAAAAAGATAAGTACTTCATGTTGAAAAATGGGTTTAGGAGGGATATTAAGAAAGTAACTTGCTCTGAAATGGTCTTTGAAAAGTATTTCTTGGTGTTGAGGTATCAAAAAAGCTGTAAAGTATAGTTGTGAATGAAAAAGATAAGTACTTCAAGTTGGAAAATGGTTTTAGGAGGGACATTAAGAGATGAGCTTTTTTCCGTCAGGACATTCAGATCGTGTTCTCCCGATTAAGCAATCAATTTCTTAGAAATCCAGCTTGTCTTGATGATTAAGTCATTCTATGCACATAAATAGATTCCCGTCCATAGCTCGTGATAGGGTTCTACCGATTATGTAATCAATTTCTCGAGAATTCTCTCCCTTCGATTACGCAATCAATATATCTCTTCCCCACCTTCCCCTTAGAAACAACAAATTAATTCCCCTTTCGTGAATCAATAATTCTCTTTGGAAACAACAAATTATTTCCCCTTTCGTGTCAAATCAATCAAGCATGACATCATCTGTCACGTGTGATCTAAACTTTGCCCCGGAAACAATTATGGTCGAACTCCAAAGATATTAATAAACTTCCGGAAACAATTCTCCTTGGAAACAATAAATTAATTCCCCTTTCGTGAATCAATAATTCCGGAAACAATTCTCTTGGTAGAACTCCAAAGACATTAATAGACATTCACCTCGAGCGTGCACTTGCCCAAAACAACAACAAATTAATCGACCTTGGAAAAAGGGGTCATTGACCCGTTCGCGGATCGATAAAATTATGTAAAAAAGTTGTAGGTGGCAGCAGGGGTGTCGCCCTGTGTCAATAGGAGCCATTCTACTGATGCGTTGAGGAGGGGACAGCCCCTTTCATATACGGAATAATTTCTGTTCGTTTTAAGTTTTAATGTCGCTCCTTACTTTCAGTTTAAAAAACTTTTTTTTTTTATTTAATAGAAGTCAAGATCAAAGTGCAGACTTGATACAAAAAAAAATAATAAAATGAGTTTGCTCGAGATTTGTAGAGAATTATAATTATAAACTAAAATTATATGTACAAAATTTTATATAAAAAGTATTTTCAGCAGGCTACTCATGGAACTTTTTACCTTTAATAAAAATGCTTGCGTTTTGTGGGTCGGTTTTGTGTTTTCAGGAAAGTTTTGGTCAATAGCAGTCTACAGATAACACCAACCAGTTTCTCAGGTAGTTCTGCAGACATATCTTGCGTAGTCTTCAACTTGATTTTCTACTTCTGTGAGAAAATTTTTGTTTTTTTCTAAATTAACATTTTAGAGGAATAATTTATTTTCAACAAAGTTACAGGTGAGGATTTGCATACACCATACAGGTGAGGATTTGATGATGGTCCAATTCTCATTCATTTTACAATAACACACTTCTGTGTTGTAAGAATTTTTTTGAAAAAATCAAATCTCCCACCCTACCCGCTAGGCCATGATGAAAAACGGCCAAAATAGAATTCTGTCAACACGCATTCTGTTTGTGCTAACGTATCAACCTACTTCACTTCTTTTTTGACGACTTCCATCATTTTATATTCTAATCTACTTAATTTAATTTTGGATAATCTTTTGCAGATTCTCTTTCTACCTCTTTCTTTCTCACCCTCCCTTTCTCTCTCTCTCTTTCCCCCTCTTTTTCACTCCCTTTCTCCGTCTCTTTTTTAGTTTATAATATAGTATTTTGTTTGTTTATTTAATTTTTCCTTTCAAATCCACAAATAGTAAATTATTTGAGTAGAATAAATTACAATGCTTCCGTGAATGAATAAAAAAAAACTCGATTGTCTAACTGAATATCATATAAGGTTAATTTTCAGGGACTTGAAAATTGCCAAAATAGATTTTGGCAGTTTTCAGCACTTTTCAGATAAAATTATTCACACCGTTTATTTAGCCTTATGTCAAATTTGCATCTTCTGCAGACACATTTTGCAGTAAAAGTTTTATTTTTTTCATAAATATATATAAAATTATCGATTTGGATAAGAAAGCTGAAAAGTTTGGAATACGCTAAATAAAAAAGGGCTACAATTTGAAGTTAAATTTGATTTTGTTGCTTTTATTAATGTTTTGAGTAGTATGTCTCGTCTGGATTCTACGGGACGTATAGGAAATACTTCTACGGGACGTATAGGAATTACCATGCTATTTGCTTGAAGCTATAGCCAAACAGGTTTTTCTGGTAGGTATTCTATTCTACAGGTCATTACACTCTTTGCCAAGAGATTTACGCAATTAATTAAACCTGTATTATAAAACCAGCGCGTCTTGTTTCGAGTTTTAACGGACAAGTTTTTGAAAAGCAGACTGTTTTTTTTCTTGTTTAGCATTTGCAAAAAAGGGGGTAATTAGTGAGTGGAAAATTTTTTTAATGCTTTTACAATCGGAGATGTTTGATTAACCTTTGCAAAAAAAAGGGGTAATGGGATTTGTGAATTGGAGGAGATGCCATGATTATGTACTGTATAATACACAAGTGATGTTTTGGAGCGTATTTTCAATTTAACGAGAAATGACTGAAAAGTGTTTTGAGGGAGATGGGTTGCATGGAGGGTTGAGTTGCATGAGATTTCAGTTAAAGGGGGTACAGTTACAAGGGGGTTTCGGTTATACAGGGGTTCAGTTACAAGTGGGTTCAGTTGCATGGGGGTTGAGTTAAATGGGAATTGAGTTCCACGAGAGTAGTGCTTTTTCGTGGTTTAGCTTGTCACAGTTTTAAAAGAGCTTTACGGGGATTGAGAGACTCAGTTGCCGGATTCCATGTGGTTTTTCTTTACTTGGTGGTCATTAAAAACGAAACTTGGTGGTCATTTGTTGTATCTTTTAAAAGAGCTTTACAGGGTTAGAGAGACTCAGTTGCCTGATTCCGTGTGGTTTTTCTCTACTTGGTGGTCATTTGTTGTATCTTTTAAAAGAGCTTTACAGGGTTTGAGAGACTCAGTTGCCTAATTCCGTGTGATTTTTCTTTACTTGATGGTCATTAAAAACGAAATTTTTGTGTTAAATAAGTAGTTTTTGTATCTTTTAAAATAGCTTTACTGGGTTTGAGAGACTCAGTTGCCTGATTAAGTGTGGTTTTCCTTTACTTGGTGGTCATTAAAAACGAAATTTTTGTGTTAAATAAGTAGTTTTTGTATCTTTTAAAAGAGCTTTACGGGGATTGAGAGACTCAGTATCCGTATTCCGTGTGGTTTTCCTATACTTGTTGTTCATTAAAATAGAAACTTTTTTTTTAAATTTTGTTTTTTTGTATCTTTTAAAAGAGCTTTACTGGGTTAGAGAGACTCAGTTGCCTAATTCCGTGTGGTTTTTCTTTACTTGATTGTCATTAAAAACGAAATTTTTGTGTTAAATCAATAGTTTTTGTATCTTTTAAAAGAGCTTTACGGGGATTGAGAGAATCAGTTGCCGGATTCCGTATGGTTTTTCTTTACTTGGTGGTCATTAAAAACGAAATTTTTGTGTTAAATCAGTAGTTTTTGTATCTTTTAAAAGAGCTTTAAGGGGTTTTAGAGACTCAAATGCCTGATTACGTGTTATTTTTCTTTACTTGGTGGTCATTTGTTGCATCTTTTAAAAGAGCTTTACAGAGTTTGAGAGACTCAGTTGCCTAATTCCGTGTGGTTTTCCTTTACTTGGTGGTCATTAAAAACGAAATTTTTGTGTTAAATCAGTAGTTTTTGTATCTTTTAAAAGAGCTTTAAGGGGTTTGAGAGACTCAGTTGCCTGATTCCGTGTGGTGTTTCTTTACTTGTTGGTCATTTGTTGTATCTTTTAAAAGAGCTTTACAGAGTTTGAGAGACTCAGTTGCCTAATTCCGTGTGGTTTTCCTTTACTTGGTGGTCATTAAAAAATAAATTTTTTTGTTAAATCAGTAGTTTTTGTATCTTTTAAAACAGCTTTAAGGGGTTTGAGAGACTCAGTTGCCTGATTCCGTGTGGTTTTCCTTTACTTGGTGGTCATTTGTTGTATCTTTTAAAAGAGCTTTACAGGGTTTGAGAGACTCAGTTGCCTAATTCCGTGTGATTTTTCTATACTTGATGGTCATTAAAAACGAAAATTTTGTGTTAAATAAGTAGTTTTTGTATCTTTTAAAAGAGCTTTAAGGGGTTTGAGAGACTCAGTTGCCTGATTCCGTGTGGTTTTTCTTTACTTGTTGGTCATGAAAAACAAATTTTTGTGTTAAATAAGTAGTTTTTGTATCTTTTAAAAGAGCTTTATGGGGATTGAGAGACTCAGTTTTACCTTGTCACAGCTACATTTTCTTGATTTTTCAAAGTTCATTTTGAATTTCTTTCGTTGAAATGCAAGAGTTGGAATATTTCAGTAGTGTTTGGTTGTGGTTTACTTTGTCACAGTTACATTTTCTTGATTTTTCAAAGTTCATTTTGAATTTCTTTCGTTGAAATGCTAGAGTTGGAATATTTCAGTAGTGTTTGGTTGTGGTTTACCTTGTCACAGTTACATTTTATTGATTTTTAAAAGTTAATTTTGAATTTGTTTAGCTGAAATTCAAGAGTTGGAATATTTAAGTAGAGTTTGGTTGTTGTTGTACTTGTAACATTTACATTTTATTTTTTTTAATTATTTCATTTATTATGTATTTATCTTTTAATAACTATTTTTAAAAATTCAGTAGTGTGTTGTTTTTTTTTAACTTGTCACAGTTACATTTTCTTGATTTTTCAAAGTTCATTTTGAATTTATTTCGCTGAAATGCAAGAGTTGGAATATTTCAGTAGTGTTTCGTTGTGGTTTACCTTGTCACAGTTACATTTTCTTGATTTTTCAAAGTTAATTTTGAGTTTCTATCGTTGAAATGCAAGAGTTGGAATATTTCAGTAGTGTTCGGTTGTGGTTTCCCTTGTTACAGTTCCATTTTCTTGATTTTTCAAATTTCATTCTGAAGTTCTCTCATTGCAAAGCAAGAGTTGGAATATTTCAGTAGTGATTGGTCGTGTTTTACATTGTCGCAGTTACACTTTCTTGATTTTTCTATGTTCATTTGAATTTTTTTCATTGAAATGCATGAGTTGGAATATTTCAGTAGTGTTTGGTTGTCGTTTACCTTGTCACAGTTACATTTTCTTGATTTTTCAAAGTACATTTTGAATTTGTTTTGTTGAAATGCAAGAGTTGGAATATTTCTGTAGTGTTTTATTGTGGTTTACCTTGTCACATTTACATTTTCTTGATTCTTCACAGTTCATTTTGAATTTCTTTCGTTGAAATGCAAGAGTTGGAATATTTCAGTAGTGTTTGGTCGTGGTTTACCTTGTCACAGTTTCATTTTCTTGATTTTTCAAAGTTCATTTTGAATTTATTTCGTTGAAATGCATGAGTTGGACTATTTGAGTAGTGTTTGGTTGTGGTTTACCTTGTCACAGTTACATTTTCGTGTTTTTTAAAAGTTTATTGTGAAGTTCTTTATTTTAATTTCACTATTTGGAATATTTCATTAGATTTGTCTTTTTTATTAAATTTTAAATTTTTAATTTTATTTTTTTTTAAAATTTCATTTTTATTTATTTCTTTGTAATGGAAGAGTTGGAATATTTCAGTAGTGTTTGGTTGTGGTTTACCATGTCAAAGTTACATGTTCTTGATTTTTAAAAGTTCATTTTGAATTTCTTTCGTTGAAATGCAAGAATTGGAATATTTCAGTAGTGTTTGGTTGTGGTTTACCTTGTCACAGTTACATTTTCTTGATTTTTCAAAGTTCATTTTGAATTTCTTTCGTTGAAATGCAAGAGTTGGAATATTTCAGTAGTGTCTGGTTGTGGTTTACCTTGTCACAATTACATATTCTTGATTTTTCAAATTTCATTTTGATTTTCTGTCGTTTAAATGCTATATTTGGAATATTTCAGTAGTGTTTGGGTGTGGTTTACCTTGTCACAGTTACATTTTTTTGATTTTTCAAAGTTCATTTTGAATTTCTTTCGCTGAAATGCAAGAGTTGGAATATTTCAGTAGTGTTTGGTTGTGGTTTACCCCTTCAGTTATATTTTCTTGATTTTTCAAAGTTCATTTTGAATTTCTTTCGCTGAAATGCAAGAGTTGGAATATTTCAGTGTCACAGTTAGATTTTCTTGATATTTCAAAGTTCATTTTGAATTTCTTTCGTTGAAATGCAAGAGTTGGAATATTTCAGTAGTGTTTGGTTGTGGTTTACCTTGTCACAGTTACATTTTCTTGATTTTTCAAAGTTCATTTTGAATTTTTTTAGTTGAAATGCAAGAGTTGGAATATTTCAGTAGTGTTCGGTTATGGTTTACCTTGTCACAGTTACATTTTCTTGATTTTTCAAAGTTCATTTTGAATTTCTTTCGCTGAAATGCAAGAGTTGGAATATTTCAGTAGTGTTTGGTTGTGGTTTACATTGTAACAGCTACATTTTCTTGATTTTTCATGCTCATTTTGAATTTCTTTCATTGAAATGCAAGAGTTGGAATATTTCAGTAGTGTTTGGTAGTGGTTTACCTTGTCACAGTTACATTTTCTTGATTTTTCAAAGTTCATTTTGAATTTCTTTCGTTGAAATGCAAGAGTTGTAATATTTCAGTAGGGTTTGGTTGTGTTTTACCTTGACACAGTTACATTTTCTGGATTTTTCAAAGTTCATTTTGAATTTCTTTCGTTGAAATGCAAGAGTTGGAATATTTCAGTAGTGTTTGGTTGTGGTTTACCTTGTCACAGTTACATTTTCTTGATTTTTCAAAGTTCATTTTGAATTTCTTTCGTTGAAATGCAAGAGTTGGAATATTTCAGTAGTGTTTGGTTGTGGTTTACCTTGTCACAGTTACATTTTCTTGATTTTTCAAAGTTCATTTTGAATTTCTTTCGTTGAAATGCAAGAGTTGGAATATTTCAGTAGTGTTTGGTTGTGGTTTACCTTGTCACAGTTACATTTTCTTGATTTTCAAAGTTCATTTTGAATTTCTTTCGTTGAAATGCAAGAGTTGGAATATTTCAGTAGTGTTTGGTTGTGGTTTACCTTGTCACAGTTACATTTTCTTGATTTTTCAAAGTTCATTTTGAATTTCTTTCGTTGAAATGCAAGAGTTGGAATATTTCAGTAGTGTTTGGTTGTGGTTTACCTTGTCACAGTTACATTTTCTTGATTTTTCAAAGTTCATTTTGAATTTCTTTCGTTGAAATGCAAGAGTTGGAATATTTCAGTAGTGTTTGCTTGTGGTTTACCTTGTCACAGTTACATTTTCTTGATTTTTGAATCAAGAAAATGCAACTTTTCTTGATTTTTGAAATGGAATATTTCAGTAGTGTTTGGTTGTGGTTTACCTTGTCACAGTTACATTTTCTTGATTTTTCAAAGTTCATTTTGAATTTCTTTCGTTGAAATGCAAGAGTTGGAATATTTCAGTAGTGTTTGGTTGTGGTTTACCTTGTCACAGTTACAACAGAGTCATAGTGAGAGAGATATCCAAAAAGTTGGGTTGATCTAGGTTCACTTACAGTGGCGCGTCACTCTAAGTGAACCTAGATCAACCCAACTTTTTGGATATCTCTCTCACTATGACTCTGTTTGTGTGTCGTGTCTGTGCGTGTCTCGTCTCTATGTGTGTGTGTCATCTCTGTGGGTGTGTTGTCTAACAACCCAGTCTGGTTGAAAACGTGGAGTTTTCGTACTGCTCACTTTTTTGCAAGGTGTAGGAACCAGCGGGGAATCCCCGCTCGTTTGGAAAGGTGCCAAGGAAATGCGTGCAAATAGCATGTAGTTTAAAAACGTGTTTAATCACGTTTCTTGAATGATTCAAAATGAACTTTGAAAAATCAAGAAAATGTAACTGTGACAAGGTAAACCACAAGCAAACACTACTGAAATATTCCAACTCTTGCATTTCAACGAAAGAAATTCAAAATGAACTTTGAGAAATCAAGAAAATTTAACTGTGACAAGGTAAACCACAACCAAACACTACTGAAATATTCCAAGTCTTACATTTCAGCGAAAGAAATTCAAATTGAATTTTGAAAAATTATGAAAATGTAACTGTGACAAGGTAAACCACAACCAAACACTACTGAAATATTCCAACTCTTTCATTTCAACGAATTAAATTCAAAATTAACTTTGAAAAATCATGAAAATGTAGCTATGACAAGGTAAACCCCAACCAAACACTACAGAAATATTCCAACTCTTGCATTTCAACAATTGAAATTCAAAATGAACTCTGAAAAATCAAGAAAATGTAACTGTGACAAGGTAAACCACAACCAAACACTACTGAAATATTCCAACTCTTGCATTTCAACGAAAGAAATTCAAAATGAACTATGAAAAATCAAGTAAATTTAAATGTGACAATGTAAACAACAATCAAAAACTACTTAAATATTACAACTCTTGACTAACAAAGAAATAAATAAACAAAGAAATTTGAAAAAAATTGAAACTGTAACAGTGACATGGTAAACCTACAACAAACACGACTGAAATAGTCCAACTCTTGAATTACACTGAAAAAAATTCAAAATGAACTTTGAAAAATCAAGAAAATGTAACTGTGACAAGGTAAACCACAACCCAACCCTACTTAAATATACCAACTCGTTCATTTCAATGAAATAAATTCCGAATGACCATTGAAAAATCATGAAATTGTAACTGTGACACGGTAAACCACAACCAACCACTACTGAAATATTCCAACTCTTGCATTTCAACGAAAGAAATTCAAAATGAACTTTGAAAAATCAAGAAAATGTAACTGTGACAAGGTAAACCACAACCAAACACTACTGAAATATTCCAACTCTTGCATTTCAACGAATGAAATTCAAAATCAACTTTGAAAAATCAAGAAAATGTAATTGTGACACTGAAATATTCCAACTCTTGCATTTCAGCGAAAGAAATTCAAAATGAACTTTGAAAAATCAAGAAAATGTAACTGTGACAAGGTAAACCACAACCAAACACTACTGAAATATTCCAACTCTTGCATTTCAACGAAAGAAATTCAAAATTAACTTTTAAAAATCAAGAAAATGTAAATGTTACAAGGTAAACCACAACAAAAAAAGGCATAACTATTAAATATAGTTCAAATAAGATATATATATTAAAAAATATAATTGAAAAATAATTAAACTTTAACAGATAATTGGATGTACACCTACAAACTCTAGTGAAATATTCAAACTCTTGCATTTCAACGAAAGAAATTCAAAATGAACTTTGAAAAATCAAGAAAATGTAACTGTGACAAGGTAAACCACAACCAAACACTACTGAAATATTCCAACTCTTGCATTTCAGCGAAAGAAATTCAAAATGAACTTTAAAAAATCAAGAAAATGTAACTGTGACAAGGTAAACCACAACCAAACACTATTGAAATATTCAAACTCTTGCATTTCATCTAAATAAATTAAAAATTAACATTTAAAAAAAAAGAAAATGTAAATGCGACAATGTAAAACACAACCAATCACTACTGAAATATTCCAACTCTTGCATTTCATCGAAAGAAATTCAAAATGAACTTTGAAAAATCAAGAAAATGTAACTGTGACAAGGTAAACCACAACCAAACACTACTGAAATATTCCAACTCTTGCATTTCAACGAAAGAAATTCAAAATGAACTTTGAAAAATCAAGAAAATGTAACTGTGACAAGGTAAAACTGAGTCTCTCAATCCCCGTTTAGATATTTTTATATATAAACATAATTAATTATTAACAAAAAAATTACTATATTTTTGCCCAACAAGTTAAAAAAAAATAATAAGAATCCGTAAAAATAGTTTCACAATCCTAGTCATGCACATTTAAAAGATACAAAAACAACTTATTTAACACACAAAATTCGTTTTTACTGACCACCAAGTAAAGAAAAATAACACAGAATTAGGCAACTGAGTCTCTCAAACCCTGTAAAGCACTTTTAAACGATACAACAAATGACCTCCAAGTAAAGAAAAACCACACGGAATCAGGCAACTGAGTCTCTCAAACCCCTTAAAGCTCTTTTAAAAGATACAAAAACTACTGATTTAACACAAAAATTTCGTTTTTAATGACCACCAAGTAAAGGAAAACCACACGCAATTAGGCAACTGAGTCTCTCAATCTCTGTAATGCTCTTTTAAAAGATACAACAAATGACCAACAAGTAAAGAAAAACCAAACGGAATCAGGCAACTGAGTCTCTCAAACCCCTTAAAGCTCTTTTAAAAGATACAAAAACTACTGATTTAACACAAAAATTTCGTTTTTAATGACCACCAAGTAAAGTAAAACCACACGGAATTAGGCAACTGAGTCTCTCAAACTCTGTAAAGCTCTTTTAAAAGATACAAAAAATGACCACCAAGTAAAGAAAAACAACACTGAATCAGGCAACTGAGTCTCTAAAACCCCTTAAAGCTCTTTTAAAAGATACAAAAACTACTTATTTAACACAAAAATTTCGTTTTTAATGACCACCAAGTAAAGAAAAACCACAAGGAATCCGGCAACTGAGTCTCTCAAACCCATTAAATCTCTTTTAAAAGATTCAAAAACTACTTATTTAACACAAAAATTTCGTTTTTAATGACCACTAAGTTAAGGAAAACCACACGGAATTAGGCAACTGAGTCTCTCAAACCCTGTAAATCTCTTTTAAAAGATACAAAAAATACTTATTTAACACAAAAATTTCATTTTTAATGACCAACAAGTAAAGGAAAACCACACGGAATCCGGCAACTGAGTCTCTCAATCCCCGTAAAGCCCTTTTAAAAGATACAAAAACTACTGATTTAACACAAAAATTTCGTTTTTAATGACCACCAAGTAAAGGATAACCACACGGAATTAGGCAACTGAGTCTCTCAATCCCCGTAAAACTCTTTTAAAAGATACAAAAACTACTGATTTAACACAAAAATTTCGTTTTTAATGACCATCAAGTAAAGAAAAATCACACGGAATTAGGCAACTGAGTCTCTCAAACCCTGTAAAGCTCTTTTAAAAGATACAACAAATGACCACCAAGTAGAGAAAAACCACACGGAATCAGGCAACTGAGTCTCTCAAACCCTGTAAAGCTCTTTTAAAAGATACAACAAATGACCACCAAGTTTCGTTTTTAATGACCACCAAGTAAAGAAAAACCACATGGAATCCGGCAACTGAGTCTCTCAATCCCCGTAAAGGTCTTTTAAAAGATACAAAACTACTTATTTAACACAAAAATTTCGTTTTTAATGACCACCAAGTAAAGAAAAACCACACGGAGTCCGGCAACTGAGTCTCTCAAACCCTGTAAAGCTCTTTTAAAAGATACAACAAATGACCACCAAGTAAAGAAAAACTACACGGAATCAGGCAACTGAATCTCTCAAACCCCTTAAAGCTCTTTTAAAAGATACAAAAACTACTTATTTAACACAAAAATTTCATTTTTAATGACCACCAAGTAAAGAAAAACCACACGGAATCCGGCAACTGAGTCTCTCAATCCCCGTAAATCTCTTTTAAAAGATACAAAAACTACTTATTTAACACAAAAATTTCATTTTTAATGACCCCCAAGTAAAGAAAAACCACTCGTAATCCGGCAACTGAGTCTCTCAAACCCCTTAAAGCTCTTTTAAAAGATACAAAAACTACTTATTTAACACAAAAATTTCGTTTTTAATGACCACCAAGTAAAGAAAAACTACTCGGAATCCGGCAACTGAGTCTCTCAATCCCCGTAAAGCTCTTTTAAAAATGTTACAATCTAAACCACTACAAAGCACTACTCTCTTGGAAATCAATCCCCATTTAACTCAACCCCGTGCAACTGAACCCCCTTGTAACTGAACCCCTGTATAACCGAAACCCCCGTGTAACTGTACCCCCTTTAACTGAACTCTCATGCAACACAACCCTCCCTGCAACCCATCTCCCTCAAAACACTTTTCAGTAATTTCTCGTTAAATTGACAATAAGCTCCAAAACATCACTTGTGTATTATACAGTACATAATCATGGCATCTCCTACAATTCACAAATCCCATTACCCCTTTTTTTGCAAAGGTTAATTAAACATCTTCGATTGTAAAAGCATTAAAAAATTTTCCACTCACTAATTACCCCCTTTTTTGCAAATGCTAAACAAGAAAAAAAAACTGTCTGCTTTTCAAAAACTTGTCCGTTAAAACTCGAAACAAGACGCGCTGGTCTTATAATACAGGTTTAATTAATTGCGTAAATCTCTTGGCAAAGAGTGTAATGACCTGTAGAATAGAATACCTACCAGAAAAACCTGTTTGGCTATAGCTTCAAGCAAATAGCATGGTAATTCCTATACGTCCCGTAGAAGTATTTCCTATACGTCCCGTAGAATCCAGACGAGACATACTACTGTTTTGCAAGAACCAAAAATGTAAATTACAAAAACAGAGTGGAGGAATAAACTAAAACATCTAGAACATTCAATCCGGCCAATTAATTTTTAAGAGTATTTTTTTTGAATCTATAGAACTTTCGACTTCTTCAAATTTTCCATTTCTTACGCTACCGACTTTTCTAAAAACAAGCTACTAGGTTTCAATTTAGATTTTTTGTTTCCGGAAAATAAATCAGAAATAAAAATTGCCAAATTTTAGATCGTTTTTCCAAAACCACTTAAGCAAACATTCATTTTTGCTGACAAGCCGGGCCAGAAAGCGAGATCTCTTTTTATAACATACGAAAATAAACACTACAATGGATTTAGGGAGATTAACCTGTTACGTAGGAAAATACCGTTATGATTAGATTTAGTCAGAGCAAATCTTCATATTAAAACGGCATATTCAGTCCATCGATGAGTTGCATCATTAAATATCGGTGTTTTCCGGTCAATCCTATTCAAGCCAAATCAGGACCATGTCATTTATCACCCCCCCCCCTCGCCTCAATCTTTATTGGTGCGTTTGGGCCTAAAGATGTGTTAGTGTTAGCATTTGTTGCTCTATATGTTTGCATTCGCGATATTTTCTTTAGTATCCCACAGTCGTACCAACTGAAATTTGAGAAATACCAGATTTTAACAAACATCTTTTTTTTGTTATTTCCAATTAAAAAAAAAAAAGAAATTTGACCTCTCCCTATGGTAGATCTTGTAAAACGATTTTCTGCATCTTCCTTTTCAAAAATAGAAAAAGTCCTGGCCAACTCCCCCAGCCTACAGTTTTTGACTTGTACCCTTAACATACAATTAATAAAACCCCGTCCAAAATAATTGTAGTGCTTCCTTTTCTTCCATCCCCTAGTTAGAACTCCAAGAGGCGTTCCTGATACGACAGTATTCTATCAATATCTCGTCCTTTTCGTCATCGTTGATAATGCGAAAGAGAACCTTGTCAAGCTTTTGTTTTTTAGCAGTTTCATCATCCAGGTCACTGCTGTTACATTGCAACACTGCAACATTTCGTTGGAGTTTAGGATAAGACGGTTTTATACGTAAATACGGTTGCCGCAAGCAATTATTGACAAACTTATACTTCCCGCGAAGAGTAATATAGAGAAAAATTAATACCAAGATATTTAAATCGAAAAACACGATGCTCAAAGGTTTCTATGAGCTAGGGTCAATCGGGTAATTTAATTAGAGGGTATCCCTAAATCCCCCTATTTCTAGACAAAAACCTTAGTGGGTGAAAAATATACTTCATTTCATTAAAGTATTGACTAATTTGCCCTCGCCCCATAGATTTTCAAAAATGCATGCTACCCCTCTAACCCCCCCCCCCAAAAAAAAAATAAAAAATATGTACCTGACGTCACTGCGCTTGCATTGCTATGACAATAATATATGCAGATTCCTGTTGACTTATGGAATTTACTTTGCAATCCAAAGCGTCATAGTAATTCTCACATGAATTTAGTCCACTAAGAGAAAAGACAACAGCTTCTTCACCGTAAATTAAATATTAACATAGTTACGTGACTTTAGATCTGTCAACAAACTCTACACTGGTAATTGTCGGTGGTTCTTCACATAAATGATATTTTTTATGGTAATATCAGGCCATTAAACTTTAGTTACGAAACAGTTGGGTGTTGAAAAAATGTATGATATTTTCAAATAAAACGCGTACGTATATATAATAGGCACCTTTACTCGGTTGTTCAGTAGTAAAATTGACTATTCGAAATGAAGTGTATCTTTATAATAGCTGTTACTCTTAGCAGTTCTTTAGCTGATAAAGACATTAGTGAGACAGTGGAAAGCATAAAATCTGAATCTCAATTTGCGATAACTACCAGAGAAGGGTCAGAAAGAGATGGAGGAATGTTAACCTATTTTGCACCATCGTATCCCAGGCATTATCCAACATCCCACCCCTATTACGAAACACCCATGTTCCGATTTGAAACACCTTATTCACCTTCATTACCGTACGTGACCCGATTTTCAAATTATGAGTACATTGCCCGACCAAACAACACACCATTAGCTCAACAAACGAAGAAGAAGCCGATGGGTGACCGGCCAGAAATGAAGAAGAAGGTAACTCAGAAAGAAAGGTATTATCCAACACCATACCCCTATTACGAAATACCTATGTTCCGATATGAAACACCGTATTCACCTTCAATACCTCATATGACTCCATTTTCGTATTATCAGTACATTCCACAGCCAAACAATTCACCATTAAGTCAACAAACGAAGAATCCGATGAGTGACGCATCAGAAATGACAAACAAGACACCCCAGAAAGCAAGATTCTTTTTTCTGCCCATGATGATGGGTTCAGGTGGCGATTCACTACGGCTGGTATCAAGCTCAAATGGAAATTCTAATAATAATAATAATGAGCAAAGTAACTTTATTATGGTCCCAAATAGTTCCGAAGGAAGTAGCAGCAATATGGGAAATATCTTCATAGTGGCACCAAACCACTGAATTTAATCAGGTTTTTACAGTTTTTTTGTTCGCCATTCCCATACTATTGTTGTGCATTTTGACTTATTAAATTATTCAGTTAACTACATCTAACTTCGTATGCTTACAAAGGCAGTGGGGTCAATTTACAAAGATATAACATAATCTACGACACCAAGCAAAAATTATATACACATGGTAATTTGTTTCTTCGAATTATTTTCAACAGAGACCTCAAAACTTAAAGCAGCAATTTTTCTGTATAGGGGGAGGGGCTACCCCTTCTTCAACCTCCCGCTCTATTTTAATTTTTGGGCCCAATGCTGTAATGACGACTGCTCAATTTTAAGGGAGATTAAAATGGGGTAAGAGGTATTTTTCACAATGCCTCAAGAATTACCTATATTACAAATGTGCATTCATTTTGTACAATAACATGCTTTAAAAGGTGGCCAATAAATAATACAATTGCAGTTATTTTTTATCTGCATTTATTGTACTCATAAATGCTTTCAGTAAAGCACTATAAGACTTAAGTATAAGCAGTAGGGGGCAGGGGAGGGAGTAGCCCCGCTCATGTACAGGAAAATTAGTCTTCTCTTATTAAGTTTAATGTCACTCTGTACTTTTATTTGAATTTTTTTTTCAGTACAATCTAAATCTACTCCTCTTGACTTAGAATAGGCAAGGCATATTCGTTTTTTTTCGCTTTAATCATTTGTTTTGTTTTTTTTTTACAAGAAACGAAATGCATTTATAGGGCAATATAGGGCAACTATAGGGCGCTAATATAGGGTAACTGCTATGAAGACCAATGTGAACCTGCGTGTCTTTTTGTATAAGGAAATAAAAGCTAAAATTAGAAAAGAGCAGTCTCTGAAGCACATGACTGCAAAAAAAAAAAAACACAACAGTCCGCAAAATACCTGGCTAACAGTTGATAGGGTAAAATAGAATATAGCTTTGATTTTAGGAGAAAAGATATGTCCAATAAATAGAAAATGAAACAAGAGGTGTACCCAGAATAAATAAAAGTAACAAGGCTTAACATTGCCAATGCTTAAATTGAGAGAGAATTTCGTCTATTCTTTGTGACCGTTTATTCTTTGAAGCATCGGGAATAGTCAGTTTATACTACTTTTAAAGCGAGCAATAAATCTTTAAAGGCAATTTCTATAGCAAAAATAACATTTCCAAAAACAACCCATCCCTCTCGGTTTATGATGTAACGAGTATACAACTTATACTGTTCGTAAGTAATAATCTTATACATCTTACAAACTAAATAGTAATAAGTTATTAGTAGTGGGTAATTATGTTACTTACTGTAACCACCTCAAAAGCAGTTTAGGAGGGGGATAGAGGGGGCACTTGCCCCAGGCGCAGAAATTTAAGGGCAAAAAATTTCAAATAAATAATCTAACGGTTATAATCATTTGATAAGTTTAAAATTGTTATTTTTATTAAAATAAAGTAGAGAGCGCAGTTGATAGCAAGTATAAGCAAATTCAATCTGAAATTCTCATTTTTCCCATACCTTCATCACCCTTCCTTGAAAGTAAAAGTAAGCAGACTGAGTTTAATCAATTTCAATATTTTTCTTGTGTGATATTTTGTATTAGGATTTGGTTAATGAGCGAAAATTTTGTTAAAATTTGGCCTAAAAATTTTGTTTGCCCCGGGTCAAGAGAGGCCAGAACCGCCACTGAACTACCTGCATATAAGGTATAGGATGTTTAAAATACTAAACACTTTGCTTATACCATCTTAGGTCAAGGTCCGTTAGTTGAGGTCCGTCCTCTTCAGTTGAGGATCCAAACGCTTTGGATGTCTTAGAACACTAAACACTTTGCATATACCATCTTAGATTAAGGTTCGTTCTCTTTAGATGAGGGTCCAAATGCTTTGGATGTCTTTTCCTCGTTGAACAGCTCTTAGGACTAGAGTAAGCATCTTCCAATAAATCTCTCAAAAAAAGGTACGTCTATAGTATATACTCCTTAAAACTAGCATAATGCAAATAATTCCTTTCTGGAGAAACTCTGTAACGTTCTAAAGAAAATACTAGAACAACTCAAATAAAACCTGGAAAATCAGCCCCATAGGTCAATTCTTGCAAGTCTCTGAAAGCTACGTTAACCTAGCTCAAATACTTTCTTTACATATTCAAAGAAAAAACAATCCGAAGAGTGGTTGTTTATCCTATCTTGAAAATTGACAAATTCTGATTATTAGCTGTTTATTGAGTCTGGCACACTACCACTTTATGTATTATATTTATAGACAGTTTACACTACCGCTACCTACAATTGCACTACCTCCAGATACAGCTGCCCTAGCCTACCATTTCATTACCTACTCTAATTTTGAGCTAACTCACTATATCTAAATTCCCTATTCAAAAACTTGAAATAATATCAAATATATAAACTGTTCAATTTATGCATAATTTATTGGCCTGGTTACGCTGCCTATTAAGACAGAGAGGCTAGCCTAGCTTCAGAAAATCGAGGTCTACCTCTACAGTGTACTATTTGGTCGACCTCTAGGGGCACTAAGAATTAATGTCCAGAGATTTTGCACTGATTTAGTCACACTAACACAAATAGTGAAAAATTGAAACAATTATGAAGTTTCTTCAATATGTCAAAGTAAGTAGGAAACCTGTATAAATAAAACTTTCAGAAATCAGTTTAAAATCAACTTGAGACAATCTTTAAAAGTTTTAATCACCTATGGAAGCGACCCGGCTCAACAGTAACCGAAACTCTAAGAAATGGAATTTTGAAAGCAATAGATGTATCAAAAGAATCAGATTTTTATGCTGATTTCAAATATATAAGTTATACCCATCAAAAGCTACGCGCCTGAGAAAATTTGCCTTATTTTCGGAAAAAGGGGGATACACCCCCTAAAAGTCATATAACCTTAATGAAAATCACACCATCAGATTCAGCATATGAGGAACTATAGAAGTTTCAAGCTCCTATCTTCAAAAATGTGGAATTTTCTATTTTTTGCCAGGAGAAACATCACGGATGCGTGTTTATTTTTTTTTTCCAGGGGTGATCATATCAGTCCAGTGGTCCTAGAAAATCGTGGGAGGGCTCATTCGAACGGAAACTAAAAGTTCTAGTGCCCTTTTTAAGTGACCAAAATTGAAGTTATCAAGTATTTTGCAATAGGTTGCATAGGTTGCATCAAGACATGGCTAATTGTAGACAGAGAAAAGCCAAGACAGATAGTCCAAGTAATTGAGAGGCAAACGTTTAAATGGCTGGGGCACGGGTAAATGGCAGGCCCTCTCCCACGCTCATTTTTTTTCAAAGTCACCCGATAAAAATTGTGAGATAGCCATTTTGTTCAGCATGGTTGAAAAATACGGTAACAATGTCTTTGAGGATGACTTAATCCCCCACAGTCCCCGGGGAAAGGTCTGCAACTTATGAACTTTGCCCAATGTTTACATATAGTATTGGTTATTGGGAACTATTCAGAACTTTTCAGGGGGATTTTTTCTTGTAGTTGGGGGGATGGGTCAGGTGTTACGTGAGAGGATCTTTCCATGGAGAAAGTTTTCATGGGGGAAGGCACATTGCTATGAAGGGGGCACCGGATTTCCCAGCATTATTTAAAAAATCGATCAGAAATAAAATTAAAAAAAACAACAATTTATTCAAGTGAAAGTAAGGAGTAACATCGAAACTTAAAACGAAAATAAATTATTACGTATATGATTGGGTTCGCCCCCTAGTCATTACCACACTTTTTACGCTAACGTTTTTTAGTACTTTCATCAGAGCTGTTTATTCTAATTAACGGCCTTTGTTATTAGGAGGTCATTCTTACAAAATTGGGACAAAATTTGAACTTTAGCGTAAAGAGCGAGGTATTGTCAAGGGGGCGAATCCCCTAATGTACGTAATAAAAATTTACGAATATAGAAGTTCGCTACGTCAGTTAATTCGTACGTCAGATCAAAACTTCGAGAAAGCCATTTAGCCAAAAAAAAAAGTAAAATTGATATGCAAATTTTGTTTTAATTATTCATGTACGGTGAGCCAAGATCAAAGCTGCTTTAATTCAAAAACATTCAGAAATTAAATAAAAAAACAAAGTTTTTTTTTTAACTGAAAGTAATGAGCGATATTAAAACTTAAGATGAACAGAAATTTTTCCGTATATGAAAGGGGCTGTCCCCTCCTCAATGCCTCGTTTTTTACGCTAAAGTTTGACTCTGTCTCACAACTTTATTTTTTAAAACAATAAAAAACTTTACCGTAAAGAGCGAGGCGTTGAGGAGGGGACAGCCCCTTTCATATACGGAACAATATCTGTTCGTTTTAAGTTTTAATGTCGCTCCTTACTTTCAGTTAAAAAATAACTTGTTTTTTTTTATTTAATTTAAAAAATCTAGCTCTACCGATTTGAGACCTCTCATAGGCTAAAACTAGGTTAGGTTAGGCTAATCTAGTAACCTAGGTTAGGCTTGGTTAGGCTAGCGTTCTTGCCCTTATACTCGTAAACATGCCTCTTTTTTTGGCTTTTTTTATTGTTCATACATACATATGAAGCTAAATGGTGCTTTCAAAGAAAGAACGGGAAGAACCAGGTATGTATGGTTTATGTCATAAATGTATTATTTCAGTTTATTAAGTAGCCAACTTAGGTCACTAACTAGTCAATAGTTTAGACCTAGTAGTCTCCTTCTTTTCTCTTCGGAAGTTTAATGACAATGATGGGCAGATCAGGCTTCATCTTTCCCAAGTACTCCTCCTTGGATTTGGATAATTTAAATAGTTGAAAAAAAACTCCTTCTTTTCTCTTCGGAAGTTTAATGACAATGATGGGCAGATCAGGCTTTATCTTTCCCAAGTACTCCTCCTTGGATTTGGATAATTTAAATAGTGTTAACCGTTGTGCGTATCTGGGAAAGACCGATTAATTGGTTCGTCACGGTCTGCATAATTTGTGTAGGATTTACATAAATTTCATGCTTTCAATTGCAGCCACAGACAAAGTGTCTTTAAATACCCTATACAGAGGCAGTTTTAGAGGGGGCAGAGGGGGAACTTGCCCGGGATGCAGAAATTTTAGGGGCACAAAATTTCAAATAAACAATCGAACGATTAAAACCATTTTGTAGTTTTTGAAATTGTTTCTTTATTAAAATAAAGCTGAGGGCGCAGTTAATAAATGACAATAAATTTAATGAAAAATTGATTAATAAGTAAAATAAACTAAAGAAATAATTCAAACTGATTATGAAATAATAACAATTGAAATAATTAAATAACAATTAGAATAATCAAATTAAAAAAATTAATAATAATTAGGTAATTTAAATAATCAATTAAAAATAAATAAATTAATTAGTAGATTAAAAATAATCTGTTAATAATTAAAAATATCGTTCAAATATGGCCTAAAAATTTTTTGGGAGAAAGGGGAGCGCTAATGAAGATTTTGTCGCGGGCGCAAGTGAGACCAGAACTGCCCCTGACCCTCTATACTCTTTATATACCTTTTTATTATATACCCCCTTTTTTATTTATCTTTTGTTTGTGGTCACAGTTAACTACACAATAATTGAGGACTACTTCATCTACAAAATGTTACAACAGACCTCGCAATTTAACTGTCGTAGATTTCCCAAGCAGAAATGCTCTATTGAAACAACAAATATTTTAATCCGTGCCAGTTGCGTACCTCAAACAATTTAAGAAACTGTTCTTAAATTTAAATGTTTTGAATTGCTATACTTCAGATATTTGGGGCAATAAATCGATCTTAATTTATCGATTATGTAACAAGAACACTGTATAGTTTTCTAAAGTTTATAAAGTTTTAATAAAAAATGAAATTTTAAAATTAAATCTTCAACGAGACGCGTTGCCAAACTTCAGGCTTTGCCATATTCATAAGCCGAAAAGTCAAAATTCAAATATTTTAAACACATAATTAGGGCATGGGTTACCAAAAATAATTTTTGTGTGAAGACTGAATATAAGATTAGTGTGTCAGCCATAGTTTTATTTTACTTTTTTTTTTTTTAATTCAGCCTAGAAAATATGATTATAACAGAAGTATGCGATTTATTCAAATTGTAAACTACTGCATGACCCTAGATGAAAATGTTGCATAATAAAGCATATTTTCAGCTGAAATTTACGGGACCTGGGGATCGGTTCTAGCTTTTACTAGGTGGACGATATGGTTTAATACCTATCCTATAATAAAATACCTCGGAACTATAACAGTAGAAATGGGGGTACCAGCGCAATCCCTCACCCCTGCTGCCACCTACAACTTTTTTTAACACCATATATTGGCACGAGAACCACGTGGTTTATGGTTTTTTGTCAATGAGAATTTGAAAAACAGGAATTTTGTCCCATTTATGTATCTTTTCTTGGATGGTTATGTGTGTGGGTTGAGTTATTTGATGTTTTTCATGGATGTTTAATTGTTTTTGTCAGTGAGAATTTGAAAAAAACAGGGACTTTGTCACATTTATGGATGTCAACAGCAATTCATGTCTGTTTTATGGTTTTCTCAGTGAGAATGAAAAACAATGAATTTTCTCACATTTATGGTTGTTTTCATGGATGGTCTTGTGTTTTTTTTGATTTATATGATGTTTTTCTAGGATGTCAACATCAAATTTTGGATGTTAAATGGTTTTTGTGAGTGAGAATTTGAAAAACAGGAATTTTCTCACATTTATGTCTGTTTTCATGGGTGGTTAAGTGTGTTGGTCGATTTATTTGATGTGTTTCATGTCTGCTTTATGGATGATCCAGAAATAGTATTTGTTATTGTTGTTCAAGTCAAATTTTATGAGTTTCACGGAAACAGTTAGATCACATGTTTCCTTGTCAGCCAATCAGCGGGCTTGTTTACATAGTAGCGGTGGAGAGAATATAAGAAAAGTATTTTTGTTATAGCTTTATTAGTCTGTCAATAGAATTCAAAGGAGTGAGAAGAAGAACAGTTTGACTTTACTTATTTGGATATATATTTGTGTTGATGGCGATGAGTGGAATGTTTACCCTATTAGAAGTTGATAGTGGAGTTGATGATAATAATACAAGAGCACCAAGCATTGCATTGGAAATTATGAAAGGTTCACGTCTTTGTTTGGAATGGGATGCAGTATATGCAAGATATGTGATATCCTTGAGCAAATTTAAAAAGGAGGATCAATTATGTTTTGCCGCTAAAGTTGATATAGCACATGTGAATAGACTTCAATGTGCTTTAAGTGCATTAGTGAAACATATTGAAGACAATAAACTCTATCGCTAATTGTACATGCTCTATATAATTGATATTGTTGTTGTTGTAATTATTCAATAAAATTGTTTCGAAATCGAAAATGTTCTCTTTCTTTTCTGGTTAAGAGCTAACGAATCATGGTCAGTCTAGAGTCAGCAGTCGTAGTGAAAGGATTGAAAAATTAATAAATTTGAGAAAGAGTGACTTAGATCAAATCGAGTGTTTATGGAAAAACATTTGATTTTGGATTATGTTTTTCTCGGGTTATCACTTCAACGCAGTATATTCACATGTCGAGGGACAATTGAAAATATAATGAGGAGTGATTCCCCCCCATTGGACTATTGTATGAAGCTTTTAAATTGCGATTCAAATGCTTATAGTCAATTTATTGATATATTAATTGAAACAAAGCAGAATCACATTGTGGATATACTTTTGAAAATATTGCCAATGGATTCAATGTAGATGGCTCCCCCCATCATTCGAAAGAGGTAACGTCACAGAGCTACTCCTCTCTCCCACCATTTCCCTCTCATTGAATTTATCGAACGAAGAGGATCAGTTTCGTTTTAGCAGTGAGTGAGTTGACATCGGAAACCGAAAACTGTTATATATATTTCAATTTTGAATGTACACTCTTGGAATTTTGAATCAATTTGATAATTGTAAAATTATTGATGACTATATTGAAAAGTGTAAATTATGTAATCCTTGTAAATTACATAGAGACTATGCAGTACAAATTAAAGGATGTAATTCATGTCTTGAGGAGGTGTGTGACTCACATCCTAGAGGGCACCTGTGCTCCAATTGTCACAACGATAAATGTGATCAGTGGGAGAATACTTACCCCGCTATGATTGGAAAGAATCCCAAACGTGATTTTAGTTTATTTCTACGAGATTGGTATCGTCGTGGATTTAAATTATTCTGGGAAGAGGAATCTGGTCTAAGATTCAACTGTTGGGGTAACAAGAGAATTTGGTTTTTACGTCATCGTTGTGATGACACCACCTACTATGACTATAAACCAAGTGATTTTTATGTGGCAGTTACCAAATGTGATTCACCATTTGAAAACATTGTATGTGATATTGCCTCAAATAGACAGATTGAAACTCGTGAATTTCATAATATGAATGCAAATAGTATCATTGACTATACAAAGAGATATGACAAGAGTGAAGTTACATTGTACTGTAGAAAATGTGACCCTGACTTTGCACTCAATCAAGATCAATATACAGTGAATCCAAATGATTTATCGGCATTAGTGGTTCACGACAGTTGCCTATACATCGAAGATGAAGAAATATAAAGTGAATATTTAAATATAGTGTTGTATATATTTTCATTTTATTAATAAACCAATTCACATAAATTTTTTAGATTCTTTACTCCTAGGTCAGTGAAATAGATAGTGGATATTCCAGGGGGTATAATTTACACTAGACATTCGTTCATGCGTTGATTGTTATTGAAGATGTGAAGAAACTTGCTTTTAAGTATTTCCGGGACAATGGAATATAAAATATAGTAGTGTATGGAAGCCGCAGATTTTAGTCATTAGATCCTGAACTCTCTTCTGATTTTGAATAATAGTTTTCTCAGTGCTCTCGGGGTAGGTGCTGATGAGTGGCACACAGAATATATATGCTATACCAAGAGGAACAACTAATTCAATCATCTTTATTGGCCGAAAGATGAAAAGCCCCTGACAAGTCAACACGGTTGACGAACTGTTCATAACAATAATTAAGACATTGTTAACATATTGAATTTTTCCAAGAAAGTCCGAGGGTAGACAATAGGATTTGTATTGGGACATGTAGGGGTCTATATTAAATACATTGATTATTTGACTGGTGTTCATGGCGCCAAGTATAGTAGAACACTGCCTTCGGGAGTGATTTACCAATAGGTTTCATCTTGATTTAGTGAGATTAGTGCAATACTCTCAGCCAATGGGTCGGCAAATGTACACTCTAAACGCACACTCCCCGTACGTACTATACTCATATCCTGTGTACCCGACAAATCCAATACAATGATACCATGTGTTTTAGCAAACATATCTTCGGTTATACCATTTTCAAATAGTTGAGAGTCATGATCTAGGGTTTGCATGGTCAACTCGTACAATGTTCTATAGGATTTATCAAAAGATAGATTGTAGAGTGGGATGCCGTTTACTTTGCACGCAAGAGATGAAAGTCCAAACATTTCGAATTTATGTGGACATTCTGTCCATGATCCAATTGCACTGGCACTTTTTACAAATGCCAAAGCCAATTTCGAGGGGATTTCACCATTGATAAAGGATGAATCGGTGAAGGTGCGGGAGCCCATTGCAATATGGTGCTGATTGGTGATTGTATGAGGAACAAGTAGTTTAATATTGTTGCCATTGGCTCTCAGTTTTTCCACGGCCAAAGCAACAGAACTCATGACCTGTTGTTTGCGTACATGAAGTATTGCCGAGGTGAGGGAAAGACTTACATCAGGATTGGCAGCAAGTTTTTTTCTCAATATGAAATTAGAGGGTGCAAGCGTTAATTTTATATCCACTTGAACATTGGGCGGCATTCATTGGTGTATATTAAATATTTCATGTTATATTTTTCCAACTATATGTAATTCACTAGTTTTAGCATTTTTAATTGCATCTGTACTATCAGTATTAGTAATATATTCATAACCATTGTAGGTGCCTCTCAATTCCATGTGTGACTAGGGTGTCATCAGCATGAATTGCATATAGTTTGTTTAATTTGAGAGATTGTTGTTTGTGCTCACCAGTGTACCATTGATGTAGACACTGATTTGACGAAAAAAATTACGCAATATACAATTTTCATAGGATATTCCATCGGCACGAATCGGCATTGTATTATCGGATTTCCGGACTTTCATTTGCAAATCTATAAATGTTCAAGACATGTCCATAAAGTAGTCTTCATTAGAATAAATTTGAAAGTGGATATTATCGGAGAGGGGTTGTTGTGGATAAAATTGTTCATAGTATCCATGCTTGACACTCACATCAACATTTTCAGCATTGAATAGATTCAATGAAGTGGTGATTGAAGGTTGAGAATCCTTATGCGGTAGGTAGGACATTTTAGGAGAAGAAATCTAGTTTCGATCTGACAATTTTCTTCCTGGGACTTCTTCTTCTTCTACTGTTTATAGCACTTGTCGGCTTTTTCCTTCTTTTCTTTGACAAGAGGGATGATGTCTTTCGTTTCCGACCTGAGTGGAGACTGATGAGGGTTGCAATGTTTCTTGACCTTTTTAAGCCTTTACCATTTTGTTTTAATCTCTCGCCAAGGGTTCGCGCACTGGACCTAAGATTTTCCGAAGCACTTTTTTTAAAATCCTTGCCAGAACCCCAATTGTATAGTTTAGAGGATGCAAAATCTGTCGCAGTTGGTACAAGATATTTTCTAGCCAGTGGTAGTGAAGAGCGAAACAGCTTAGCAAACCAAATGCCAAGACCATAGCCAGACATTGACGAGCGACCTTTGTAGTAGTTCTTTCCATGGCCCTGTTGTATTGAGACAAGAGTATTAACATAGCAGTCAATATCAGGATCTGTGAATACCAGTTTTTTATTAGAAATCTTGCTGTTGAACGATGGGTCAAAAATGGCATGTAATCACAGCCAAACCTTTTGAAATTGCTATGGGATCACCCAATTCGGTTCTTAGTGTTAACTGACAGAGTTCCAAATAGGAAGTGTTTACGGGGATATACTGAAGATGCTTTATATTGTAGTGATGAATATGTTCTTGATTGGTTTTTCGTTCAAGAACTCGTAGGAGGGGAACATTTGAATTACCAACTCGAGATGTTTCCACAAATGAAGCGTAGAGAAATATACAGGTGTCAGTGGAGAAGGCAGGCGGGTAGTCAGCAAAAATGAAATTAGTGTTTCCGGCACTTTTACCATTGATTATATTGAGCTTAAAGCCAAGAACATCCTTTAGATTATCATTGAGAATAATCTTTTCACAGGCAATGGGTAAACTAATGTAGATCTTATCCTCCTCTTTTGAATAATTGAAATGAAAAGCCCCTTTTTTACGAGCGGAAATTCTTTTATTAATAGAACAACATAAATCATTCATACAGGTGAGTTCCTCGTAGGGTAATTCAATATATGGTTAATCCAGCCAATTGATTTTTTGAATTTGTTCTTGATCACCTGTTGGTGGCGGCGGCCAATCATAGGGTCTAATTTTATTTCATATTTACGATCCTTTCTCAGGATGTCGTAGGTATTTTTGAGAATACAGTCGACAAGAGCCACTTCATACTTTCTATTGCGGTCGAATTTGACGGTGGGGGAGAGTTTCGTCCAAAAATCACTTGTTCTATTCCAGTCATTGTAGAGAGGATCAGAAACATTGGACATGAAGGTCACATAGAAATCATTGGGTATTGTCAATTTCTTCAGCACTGACCCAAGAATCGAAATCTGAGTTGTATCCTAGCCTGCGAACAAGCAACTGTCTCTTGCCATGGCGTGTACGACTCTTTAATATCTTCTCAATTTGATACATTTCACTAGTGTTTCTAACTTTCTGTCATTCATATTCATAAAAACCGCCGAGAATCTCATCATCTTTGGTGTCTCGCAGTCTATATGTCGTGGTCTCGGTGTCTAGAATTTTGGACACTTTAAAAAGTTCAGTGCTCCATAAATAATTCCCTTTTTCAAAAATATTGCTGGTTCTATTAATTCGAACAGTATCCCCAACATTGAATTTCTTCTTCTTTTTCTTCTTCTCATTGCCATTGGAGTATTGCTTTAGAAAAGCATCAAATGAATTTTCATTGTAGTGAACATCCGTTGGTGTAGAGTTGGACAGAGATCGATGGGGTCGTTGATTATAAATCAACATGGTTTTATCTAAATCATGAATAAAAGCCGGTGTATTTTTCAGGGTACAATATCTTGAAATCAATAGACGAATCGTTCTTATTAATCGTTCAGCCAATGCAGCCTTCATCGGACTGTGACTATGATAAAGTGTTGTATTATATTTCAAAAGAACCTTTTGCACATGGGGATTAACAAATTCACTGCCACGATCCGATTGAATTTTTCTATACGAATCCTATTCTAGAATACTTTCAATGGCCCGAGTAACTTCAACACCTCTCTTTGATCGAAGTGGAATGGCATATGCATAGCGACTAAAGACACTGATTGCCATCAGAATATATTTGTATGGCGCATTGTGACATTGTTGAAGTGCGTCTAAAGTTAAAAGATCCATTTGCATTATATGCAGAGGGAAAAAGGCTTTAGTTTGTCGATATTGTTTACTGCGAAGCCTGTGATTCCGATGCAGTGTGTAACTCGGTTCATTTTCTAGATACTCTTTTGCATTTTTCAATGTGGTGGTGCCGGAGACAGCTTTGGAAAGCGTTTTGGGAGAACTTAAACTTCCCGCTTCGCCAATATTTTCATAGACACCTTTCAAAACTTCATCCATTTTGAGCGTAAAGACGTAGTGTAATGTCCACTCCTCTTTTGCACACTGGTGGGTGAATCAATTCGTCCTCATTTTTGAAGAGCAGCCACAGGTGATGTAAAATCATTGCTTCTGCTGATAGTATCTTCAAATATTGAATCTTCTTCTTTTTTAAATGGTGCTGTTGATGGTGGACTATATTCTCTTAGTTTCTTTAGAATTTGCTTATTGCCAATAAGACTTTTGGGAAAGTTTGATATATGCAGAAAGGTGTATAGATTATTGTCAAAGGATATAAGTCCTTTACGATTCGTCACCATATCGCAAATTAAATCAATTAGATTATAACTTTTCCATTTTATTATTTTTTGCGTTACTGTGCACTTTACTAGAACTTGATCACTAGTTTCAAACAAGAGAGAAGATAATATTCTTTTAATCTGTTTTCGATAGGTCAATGGCAATAGGTTTCAAATTTTCAATACAATCGAATTCAATTCCTTCTCATTTGATTGCACTGCAGATTCTGGAGGATATGTTTCCTGTTTAGAGGGATCAGTGACGGGTCTCTCACGATAAGGTTTATGTTTGTCCACACGTCGCAATACATCTTGAAGTAAAAGCAGTTTTTTGTCGTCGGCAATATTCTCATCGTTAATAAATTTGCTTAGATTGTCCTCAAAATGTTCAACGGGCGAGAGGACAAGTTCAAATGGTGTCAATTTAGATTGTTTTGCTATTCTCTCTCACTATATAAAACTGTTTATAAGTCTTTAAATTATTAGTAGTAAAATTGTTAAAAAGGTAGCGCTTGCTTGAAGGATCCGGTGTCTTTTAAATTTTTTTCCTTTTTTTGAAAAGAACCTGCGAGGTACCTGGACCGCTTTTTGGGTGTCTGCTTTCTAAAAACAAATTACCGTTTTACATTGACCGAACTTAAAATTAAAAAACGTTCGAATATTAGATTAACGAAATCGTTGTAAACACTAATTTTGAGCATGGCCTTCCTAAGAAGTGGTTTTGACGTGCTTAAAGTGGAAAACAGATGTAGTTGTTCGTGTAGTTTCTTCAGTGTCATAATGGTTACTAATAGCCTTTTCATCTGTTCACGGGTAGATATACTGTCATTTAAGTTTTTAAAATGTAGGTGATTAGACGTAGATCATCAGGCGTGCTCTTATTAAGATCCAGGAAAATGTACCCTTCGGGCTTGCTAGTCTCCTGTGTTTACGCTTACAACATAATTTTTGGAGGGCGGGTTTATTTGTGCTTTTTTCTTTTTTTTAGCTCGATAGATTCACCAACGACTCGATAGATAATATAGACAGTGCAATTCAAAGCAAGGGTTCTCATGCATTTGCTCTGATGAAACAGATTGTGTAGAACGAGGGTAACGGAAATGTGTTCATGATTGGAGAGAACTGTGAACAGTTGTAGAATTTCCTGTGAGAACTGTTCAATGAATTCAGCCAAATCGTCAATAATTAGCCAAGTGTTCGGTTCGATACTATTGAAAACATCAAGTCACCTTATGAATTGTATTGGTTTGGATGTGGCAATAGCCTTTATTTGATCATATGACTCCTTCCAAATACTATAGCAATAGTAGATTTTTTTCGGTTTCTACAAAAACATTTTATCGCAATTTTTAATTATTTTAGCTAAAAGCATTGTTTTCACCGACATTGACGGGCCACACAGAAACGATCTGAAGGGTTTTTTAAATTGATACATGCTGCTGTTGGGGGCAACAGTCGGAATAAAACTAACTGTAAATCATATGTACTCAATGAATAAGTAGCAATAATTTCCCCCATAGATCTATCTATTCAAGAACAAAAAAAAAAACAATATTTCATGGCAGCATTTATTTCGACACTGCATGAAAACAAATATTTGCAGTCAACATGAACTGCACAACGATAAAAATAATAACACTTGTTCAACAAGAACAATTGGCAAAATTTCTCCCATGGTCAAAATGAAAACTCTATTTGTTCAACATGAACACAGGGCAATGATAACACTTTATCAATAAGCATTATTTGTCTTTAAAAACACTTTTCTGTACAACACTTTATGTACAATAAAAAAAAAACACTTTTTTGTCCATCATCAACTTAAACACTTTTATGTACAACACTTTTTTTTTGTCAACTTAAACACTTTTCTATACAACACTTTCTATACAACAGAAAATACACACACACTTGGAAATTGCTAGTAGCACAGTTGAACTTGATTACGGTGAATTTAAAGGTGTGGGGTCCCCCCACCCCCCGGGGGCCGCGGGGCCGAAGGCCGGCCGGCCTCGGACGGGACCCCCCCCCCCTGGGCGGCCGCGGGAAGGGTCCCCCCCCCCTACCCCCGGGAGCGACGATGGAAAAAAACTATTCGTAGTCACTGCTACGGGTTAGTTGAGGTTGAGTTAGTGGTGATGGTTAGTGCTTGGGCTAGATGAACAGGTTGAGTTAAGGAGGTTAGATTGTCACATTAGGTTAATTTATCCAGACCAAGTTGAATGCGATAGTCAATGCATTCCACTCGGTCTGAAATACGGTAGTGGCCGTGGGGTAGGACAGTCACACCATTCTCGAGCACATAGACCTTGTCAGATATACACGACATTGCATTCTTTTCCACTCTCACAGTATAATTTCTATACTGTAGAGAGCGAATTGCAAGCACTTGTGCTCTCGGCACTAGGATACTTTCTACACAGTCTCTGTACACGCTCATGTTTAAATTGATCTTTACAAAATTTGTAGGCACCCCTTTACACGCCTTCTTTTCATCCCCACTATGAGTTTCAACGCAATAGACTTTGGGGCCCGGGAACACCCCCCAGGATATCAAATCACTCACCGTCTCTGATTTCAACATTAATAATTGGTTGGGGGCTTGACGTTTCACCAGCTTAGGTGAGAGGGATGGATTCCAGCTGGTAAAATGCATCAGCGAGCTGATTTGCACCCCCTTTTCTAAATCACCCAATAAATCCAAATCTTCACTCTCATTTGCCTTTAGCAGCAGAGAATCTGTGTCACCATCGTAAGCTTGAACCTCCCCCTCCTGTGGCCATTGCACCTTGCACACATTGTAAAAGCATGACAACATGAGATTTTTTGAAATTTCTAGTACTGAACTACCACCTCCGATACTCTTGTTCAGTACTACGTTTCACTTTCGCCTGTGTAAACGAACCATGCAGGCTTCTATGCTCGTAAATGATGTAAAAGTGGGATCGGCACTAATTCGTGCCCACTCTGGAGGGTGAGTCACAACATCACATTGAGATCTATTACGAACGCTTTTCCACATTTTGCCAAACGCTGAATTTAGAATAAGCTTATTCATTTCCTTCTCCACCTTTGAATTTGCCTTAGAGCGTTTATCGACAAAGGTGTCGATAAACGTTTTCAAGTAGGGTCGCTGATTGAACTGTAGGACACTATCTATTTGAGTGATTTTGAAATCGTTGCTCACCCTCCTGTGCAAAAGCACATGGTGAACAAAAATATTCACCTTAGGATTAAAATGAGCAATCAGTTTCTTTTTGGAGAGAGTACAGCGAATCCCCAAATCCTCAACCAATGACTAATTATAGGGGCTCAGAGAGTCCCTGCTCACGGACCGATTGATACAGGGAAAGACAAAATCTTTGACTGAGTCGTGAAGCGCCAGCGGAATGTGACCGTCAACTTCAAAGAACCATCCTTGTGGCCCATTGTCCTCGACGGTGGTAATGTCGGGGAACTCACAAGGATTCTCAAGAAATTGATAGTTCCCACACGTCAAAGAGTAGTGGGACATTGCCGAGGGGTACAATGAGTTCATGTTCAAGAACACTGCATTTGACTTTGCACCGGTGCTTTATCCGATCGGATCGGTTGATAAGAGGCGGTCCCCATGAAAAACATACCCACCCCTCAATGAACACTCTAAAAAAAGGTGTTGATATACGTCGGTGATTATACCGATTTCCTCCCAGCTAATTTTTAAAATTAAATACATCACTAAAGTGGGTGTGGAAAAATAGTAGCCTATATCTAACCCGAACTCTGAATAGATCTGGTCTGTGTTCTTACAGATTATATCTAACAGAGTTAGAACGTCACTGGCCAAGTACAGTCTACAATAATCCCACCCATTTTTAAAACCCCCCTTGGACCAAACCTTCTTGGCAAACTCCTACTCCGCGGCTGTGCATTCACTGTTGGTCAGTGAATTGTAAAAAGCTTCAATTGGAGGTAGTTTCTCCTCACTTAATCGTGCGCCAGAACAGTAATAGTCGTATGCGTATATACCTTTGCAGGTCAACAGGTCATATATTTCACTGTCTGGAAAGTGCTGTTTAAGCAAGGGAAAGCTATCAAAATTGTCGCTTTTTTGCACTTGAATCAATTGACTTAATGCCTTGGGGAAAAAACTAAAAGAATCTAAAAACCTAATTTTATTCCAACACATATGCCCATTATCCACTACCTGCCATTTCAGTTCGAGAAGCAATAACTTCTCAGCTGATTTGGGAATTATGTTTTAGATAAATTAACTATTTACCCATGGACAATCTACTCCCCCTCACTCCCTATGCATACGTGCCAGTGCCGGTAAAATAAATTTTAAATCATAATTGGAATTATGAATAAAAACAGGGGTAAAAAACTGCTGGCTAACATTTAAATTACACGATTGATGCGCATCCCCTCTAAAATTACTACAACCCCGAGGATATTTCCAGCCACAAATGGTCATGATCTCTGACTTTCCCCCTCCCCCCTCTTTGCCTTTTAGTCCCCTTCTCCACCTCTGAAAACTCTCCCATACAAACCCGACCTATTTTTTGATTTTTAAACGCGAGACGATCCTCTGCAGACAACACCCATGGATAATATGTATTTCTCAAATAAGAAATAACACCATGAGCCGTGCCAATCAGTTTAGTCAGTACCTTGACCATGCACTCGGGTCCCTCATCCAATGTTTCAACTATTTCTAACAATCGCATGGTGTTAGAACTGTCTCTTTGTGCGTGGGCGTAGGACACTGCAATAGCCAGATGTTCTTTGACTCGGTTTGGAAATTGTGGGTCATTCACCCCCATCAGCTTAGCCTCACAATCTAAAGATATTTTGTTGCACTGGAGAGGGGTATTTTGAAAATTTTTGAAACGTAGAAAGGCCCTATCCCCTGAAACCGTTTTCACTGTCTGGTATCCATGCCGTCTACAATGCCTCATATGACCCCATAGTTTCATATCACCACGGACTTGTGAGAAGCATGTTGGACAGTAGAAACGTACCCCTAGATCCCTACCACCCCCCAGAACTCTACTAATGTCAGTGATAGGGTTAAAATGACCGATTGTGTTCGGTTGACTAGGTGGGGTGTATAACAACCAAACCCAGTGTTTAACCAAATCAACTGAGGGACCCCTTACTGGGAAAACCACCCCCTTCTTTTTTAAACGAACCCCATCTTCAAATTCTGTTTCGTATTGTACCACAGTAACGCCGATATTTAAATGAGCATTAGCTCTTTCAAACATGTCAATATATCGAAGCGTTACTGGGTATTTCCCCTCTAAGCATGAGAAATCTACAATGGGGAAATCGGCCCGTTCCTTCCCATGTACAGCCCAGTAATCTAAATTCTTCTTGGTAGCGTCCCGAGTTAGAGGCTCGAATGCTGATATGAGGAAAGCATATCGGAAACACTTTTGACCTGTTTCAAAACAGATCCGCTGGACACCTTTACAACCTTCTAGATCTGGATTATATTTTAAAACTGTATCCCTTTCATACCCCCCACCTGTCCCACAGCTTAAAATAAAATCTTTATTAAATTTACATATATTTACAATTAAATTTTCAAAAAAAAGAATTAAAGAGCCACTACCGTTTTCATTAAAGTTCTCGAGATGCGTTATAATTTGATCCACCCAATCTATGAAAACACCCTCAAAATTTTCTAAATTTGAATAAACCAAACGCATCTCGGAATGTACATAATGATAGTAAACTTCACTTTTTCCCTCATTTAAATAAAACACTTTTAAAACAACGGAAACCTTAATTGAATCCCTCCCCCACAACTGAATTTGATTCTCCAGAAGTGCACAAATTTTGTCTACATATGCATGTACAATCTCTATAGGGTCATAAACAAATTTTCCCCCCATTAGTGTATTAAAGGGATCACCAAACGTTGCAGTGAAAACAACTATATTATTTAAAATTCTGTTGGACAGCTGAAAGTCTGGGAGAGTTGTACCCCCTCCCCCTCTTGTATATTACCCCCTCCCCCAAGCTGTGCAATAATAGGGCTCTGGGAAGCCGCTTCATTCGATTGAAGTGGGGAAATGTTCATGTAATCTGAGGGGGAAGGGTTTCCCCTCAATTCACCGACAAAATCATCCAAAAGCTGCATAGTATATGGGCTTAGCAATGCTAACTCTGAATCTGAATTATCTACATTACTCTGCTCAACTGTGCTACTATCAACATTTAAAAAAAAATCACTCAACAGATCATCAATGTTAAAGGATATTTCTAGGGAATTACCATGCCATTCATTGATAGTAGATGCTTCTTTATTGTAAATCCCCATAGGCACTTCCTCTTCTTCTCCAACTTACGAGCAGGGGGGAGATGGTGAGTATGGACCCAGGACAACCTACAAATGAAAAATATCTTATTTTCAAAGTGTTCAAATCATCCCCTACTGTTTAAAATTTCGATTATTATTGACGTATGTTTAAAAACTTACTTAGTAGTAGTATTGGTAGTATTAGCATTATGCACATAGTATCATATGTTTATTTCACTGTTCCCCCCCTCACCTATAGATATTCTGAAAGTTCAAATTTCCAACTTAATATATGATATTTACAATCTAAAACGTCGCTTTACATAGAATTGACATTTTGATTTTGTTCAAACAACTCCACCCCTTCTCCCGTTCCCCTCTTAAACCCCCCCCCCCCCAGCGCTGGTTATCACGGTGCGTCCCCTTGGCGCTCCCCGCAGTGCTTCCCGAGCCCTTCATAGACTCCGAGCCAGCCCCACCTTAATATAAGATATTTACAATCTAAAACATGACATAATAGGTTTTGATTTTGTTCAAACAATTCCTCCAAAAAAAATTTCATACTCGTATTAATACTCTTTATCTGCTTTGGAAAAAAAAACATGTATTGAAAAGGATCGCCATCTCCTGTCATGATACATAACTCATTCAGATATACAGTTTTTTTTTAATATTTTTATAGGCATTGCTCACCATTCGAGTGTATCGAGAAATATTTTACAAAAAACTACAACTACCTTACTAAAGTGTCTTTTTTGGCCTAGATAATCTAATATAGCAAAAAAGCGAATACATGAACTAGCCATGATTCAATAGTGGGGCCATTATATTTCCTTTGGGGAGAAAAAATCTTTCAATATTCCCGCTGAGATATACTTTTTCGCAGTGTTCGAAAATGTTGCATGTAGAAAATGCATATAAAAGTTGGAAGAAATTGATAAATATTTCTATATGAAAGGTAGGAAAAAAATGTTTACATTTGCATATCCCGGCTGCACTTGGGCATCCGAAGGATCAGATAGTGCATGCTGGATGGCCACTTCCTGACCTTGCATAAGTGGGGCAGCTCTTGAAGGCCCAGGCAACGTATGATGGAAGTTGGACGGGTCGGTGGCGTTATATTCTTGTACAGATGATTGCACTTGTTTTGGAGGCTTCGGCCAGCTACCATATTGCCGGACAGTAGCCTTCGCATGGCCCGCATTATTAACCCTCGCTTTCTTATTGGGTGGAGGCGATTGGCATTCTTCATATTTGGCCTTAAAAAGAAGAGGAAAAATTAGCATCTAAATAATTTGCCCCTTTTTTACAGAAAGAAAGTTATTAACTACAATTTTTTTTAAAAAGGTATTGCATTTTAGTAAAGCAAAAAACCCATATTCTCTCCCCCCTAAATTTAGGAAAATTAACCCACCCTAAGGCTACCCTCTCATTGAGTTAATCATGTGTTTTATTCAAGCGAAAGCCATATCTTACTACCTTTTATTCAAATGTTATAGCTAAAATCACTAAATGATGAAGAAGCAATTAAGGTAAGAAACAATTATCTTTTCTATTTTGTCACTATTAAAAGTGCTAACCCCCTCCCCAGCAAAAAGTCCTGGATTCACGCTCCCCTCCCGGGAATATAAAAGAAACTTTATCGAAAGAAAGCTTGAAAATAATCTGTTTCTCTTCTCCAAAATAGCACATTGCGTCTGCGCCTAATTATTAGAATTGCCTCAAAGTGTTTTAATTTTGACGGAGAAACAGTTCCTTTTGACTCTGGCTGCTGCGTTCGTAAACACAGAAGGGAAAGGGTGACAGCTAATTACAGGCCTTGCACCGGAGAGCCTTGTGTCAAACCAGAGTGGGCTAATAACAACAGTGACGGAAGTCAATGGTCGCTTTTAGCTAGGATATAGAACACTTAAAATTGCATAAATTTAACCAAATGATAATTATTTCTTTTTGCGAGAATTTTGTTGTAAAACAGTGAGGGGGGGGTTCGGTTTTGAGGGTAAAAGACTATATTTTTTGTATTTAATTTTGACGGAGAAACAGTTCCGTGTGAGATGGTATGCTGCGTTAGTAATCACAGAGTGAAATAGATGACATCTAATTTTACCATCTTTTAGAGAAGTATGAAAGAAACAGGTTAGGTTAATAACAACAGTGACTGAAGTCAATGGTCGCTTTTAGTGAGGATATAGAACACTTAAAATTGCATAAATTTAACGAAAGAAAATTATTTCTTTTTACTAGAATTAAGGTCATAAACAGAGGGGGAAGGAAGGATGGGGTTTATGTAACGAAAAAAGAGCGTATTTTACACTTTTTATCGAGTATAAACATCATATAGGGACGTTTGTATAGGGGGGGGGGGATGGGGGGGGTTACCCGAATATAGTAGAGGGTAACCACGGAAAACAATTTTATTCTGAAAATAAAAAATGAAAACAGAACTTACATTGCTAATTGTGGCTGCCAAGGCTTCAAGTTCATCAATAATTTCATGTGTTCTATCCATTGTGTTCTGGAACTTTCTGATAATTTAATCACGGTGCATGCCCATTATATACGAAATCTCAAGGGCGAATTGTTATGTAACGGGGAAAACATATGTAACAAGCCCTCTGATCGGCTGAGAAGGGGGATGTATCCGACTCGCTGATTGGCTGAGAAGAAAACACGTGATCTGTTTCCGGGAAAGTCATAACATTGCCTAGAGCAACAACAACAAATACTATTTCTGGACACCATGACATTCATCCCTAGCATGCACTTGTCCAAAACAACAATAATAAATAAATCCCTCAGGCCTAAAGATTAAAGAAACCATAATGTTTCTTAATTCCCCCACTCGTGAATCAATAATTTCCCCTAGCGATTATGTAAATCGAGTTTACAGGCTAGGTTCACCTAAAGATCAAAGAAGCCATGTTTGTTTCTTAATTCCCCCCTCGTGAATCAATAATTTCCCCTAGCGATTATGTAAATCCAAGTGAGAAAATTCCTGTTTTTTCATTCTCACTGAGAAAACCATATAACAGACATGAATTGCTGTTGACATCCATAAATGTGACAAAGTTCCTGTTTTTCAAATTCTCACTGACAAAAACCATTAAACATCCATGAAAAACATCAAATAAATCAACCAACACACATAACCATCCAAGAAAACATACATAAATGTGACAAAATTCCTGTTTTTCAAATTCTCATTGACAAAAAACCATAAACCACGTGGTTCTCGTGCCAATATATGGTGTTAAAAAAAGTTGTAGGTGGCAGCAGGGGTGAGGGATTGCGCTGGTACCCCCATTTCTACTTATAACATCGACAATTTTCGAAGCCCCATTTAGCCTACCGCCAATGGCTAAGGAGAGCTTTGTCTTAAGTCAACATTAGAGCAGTTTCCAAAATGACGTATGTTTTAAGAAACCGTTGTTGACATGACCTTAAATTGAGAATAAAACTGAAGTTTCCCAGACTGTCTAGATCTTAACTGCCCTTTGCCCCTGAATGAATGAGAAAGGAGAAAGATGTGACGGAGACCATTTTATTTTGTAAAAGAAAAACTTGTCTTTTATTTTAAGAAATTGAAAAAATGGCCTGGTTTTCGTAACATCGATTTCAAGCATAGTGTTAGAACTTCAAGCCCAACAATTCAAATGAAACACGTAGCCCAATTTTTCATCAGATTCATTGCTTAAGGTTACTATAGAAAAAATTATATAGGTGAAATAAGGTAAAACAATATTTGGAAAACATTCTGTATTAATGTTTTCAAACAAAGTGTTAGAACTTCAAACCCAAAAATTCAATTGAAATACGAACCAATTTTTTCATTAGATTCACTGCTTAAAGTTACGGCAGAAAAAATGATATAGGCGAAATAAGGCAAAACAATATTTGGAAAGCATTCTGAATTAATGTTTTCTTTTGTAAGTGTGTGTGCTAAAACTGAAACGTTCAGTACGTCTTGGCTTCTGATCAATTTTTTCAATAGCTAAATTTGAAGAATACTTGCATCAGAAAACCTATCATAGGCAGCGCAATAGAGCTGTCTAAGTAAAGAATGATGTTGGAACAATGTATTTTTGGTCGGTTTTAGACCAGGGCACTTCGTATCGAAGGAGTTGTCGTAGAAACTTCAAAAAGGGATCATTCGATTGGAAATTTAAAGGGCTTGTGCCCTTTTTAATAGCCGAAAATGATTGGGAGGCAACTAACACTCCTTCCACGCCCATCATTTCCCCAAGCACATCCAATCAAAATTTTGTGATAGCCTAACGTAGTTGAAAGATCTGGAAATTATGTCTTTGAGGAGGACACTCCCCCCATAGCCTTCAGGACAAGGGTTGGAAGTCATGCCCTTGGGGCATATAAGGTTTTTACAGACAGCGTTGTCGTAAAAACTTCGAAAAGGGCTCATTCGATTAAAAATTGGAAGGGTTTATGCCTTTTTTAATAGCCGAAAGTGATTGGAAGGCAACTTAACACCCTCTCACGCCCACCATTTCCCCAAACACATCCAATCATAATTTTGAGATAGCCATTTTGTTTAACGTAGTTGAAAGCTCTGGAAATCATGTCTTTGAGAATGACAAACCCCCCACACCCCTCAGAACAAGGGTTGTAAGTTATGCCCCAGGGGCATATAAGGTTTTTATAGAAACAGTTGTCGTAGAATCTTCAAAAAGGGTTCATTCGATTGAAAATTGAAAGGGCTAGTGTCCTTTTTAATAGTAGAAAGTTATTGGAGGGCAACTAAACCCCTCTCACGCCCACCATTTCCATAAACACATCATATGAAAATTTTGAGGTAGTCATTTTTTTCAACGTAGTTTAAAGTTCTGGAAATTAGGTCTTTGAGGATGATAACCCCCTCAGAGCCCTCTGGGTAAGGGTTGTAAGTTATGCCCTGGGGGCATATACGGTTTTTATAGAAAGTATTGACGTAGAAACTACAAAAGGGCTTATTCGATTGGAAATTGAAAGGGCTAGTGCGCTTTTTAATCAAACAGTTCGTGGTAACGAACTGAAGTAAGGAGCGATCCGGCTCAATAGTAACCGAAACTCTAAAAAACGGAATTTTGATACCAATAGATACATCAAAAGAATCAGATTTGTTTGCTGATTCAAATATACAAGTTTCATTAAGTTTAGTCTTACCCATCAAAGGTTAAGCGCCTGAGAAAATTTCCCTTATTTTCAAAAAAAGGGGGGGGGGCATCCCTTAAAAGTCATAGAACTTGACCGAAAATCACACCATCAGATTCAACGTACCAGAGAACCCTACTGTAGAAGTTTCAAGTTCCTATATGCAAAAATGTGCAGTTTTGCATCTTTTGCCAGAAGAAAGATCACGGATGTGTGTTTTTTTCCAAGGGGTGATCGTATCGACCCATTGGTAATAGAACCAATCGTAAGAGGGCTCATTCGAGTGGAAAATAAAAGTTCTAGTGCCCTTTTTAAGTGACCAAAAAAACTGGAGGGCAGCTAGGCCCCCTCCCACGCTCATTTTTTTCCCAAAGTCACTTGATCAAAATTTTGAGATAGCCATTTTCTTCAGCATAGTCGAAAAATCTAAAAACTATGTCTTTAAGGATAACTTAATCCCATACAGTCCCCAGGGGAAGGGCTGCAAGTTTCGAACTTTGCCCATTGTATACATATAGTATAGGTTATTGCGAAGTATACAGACATTTTCAGGGGGGGATTTTTTCTGGTGAGGGGACTGGGGTAGGGATTTACATGGGAGGATCTTTCCATGGAGGATTCTTTCTAGGGGGAAGGGAATTTTCCATGAAGGGGGTGCCGGATTTCCCAGCATTATTTAAAAAAACGATCAAAAATTAAATTTAAAAAAAAAACAAGTTTTCTCAGCTAAACGTAAGGAGCAACATTAAAATTAAAACGAACAGAAATCATTATGTATATTGGGGGGTTCGCCCTGTCGTCAATACCTTGGTTTTTACGCTAGAGTTTTTCTTAGTACTTTCAAAAGAGCTATTTATTCTAATTTAGCTGCCTTTGTGATTAAGGAGTCATTCTTAAAGAATTGGAAAAAAATTTGAACTTAGCGTAAAGAGCGAGGTATTGACTAGGGGGCGAACCCCCTAATATACGTAATAAAAATATACGAATATAAAAGTTCGATAGGTAAATTAATTCGTAAATTACGTTGAAATCTATCAAAGATAGATTTCAAAGAGAGAATATAGAATTATAGATTTCATATAGAAATCAGAAATTATTTAAGTTTTTAAGGAATAAATATGAGCATATGCATATTAAACTGACAATGCACATTTTTTTCAGTTAAGTAAAAATTATATTTTTGCTTTTAGAAAGGTTAGGGGTTTAGAACCCTACTCATATTAATTTCTGCTCGTTTTGAGTTTGACTCTGTTTTTTATTTTAATTTCTGCTTGTTTTGGGTTTTATTTATTTATTGATACTGATGTGTGGTAGTTGTATGTTTGGTAGATTATTTGATTCTAATTTTGTTCATTTTTGGTTTAATGGAGTTCTTTACTTTTTTTTGGAAAAACTTATTTTGTGGAAAGTTTTTTTTAATTAATATGAAGAAAGATGGATGGGTTTTGTGATTAAAAAATGTATGGCCTCGACGTAGTTTAAAGTATCTTCCAAGACTAATCTGTAAACTTCAGATTCTGCACATCCATACAATAGATCTTGTGATTTTTTTTTATAATAGAGACATTACATAGGGCTATTGAATAGAATTTTTTTTTTTTTAGAGAGAAAAAATAGCTGTAACCTAGTAAAGAGTTAACCACGACCCGTAGTAAACAAAAGCTTAAAAAATGCTATGAAAAAAAAACTGTCTTTCGATAAAAATTTCGCAGTTGCAGGTAACTCAGAGATGGTAACCATTATTTTGATTAATGTTATAATAAAATTTAATTACAAGAAATACTTATAGAAATTTTGAAAAAGAGCCTCAGATCCTCAAAAATAGTATCAAACCAGAATGAAAAGTGTGCCATTAGGATCAGCAGGATCTAAAACCCCACTCAAGAAAATTGTAAGCCTCCACCTTGAACAACAAGGAAAATCACTTCTTTGTATGGGCAGCACTGATATGTCTCCTTTCAAAAAGAGCTGTTTAAGGACTTATTTGCGTTTTAACTTTATCTTTGCAGCAAGGGCGGATCCAGGATTTTTTTTCGGGGGGGGGGGGTCACTAATTTTTACTTTGTCGGGGGGGGCGATACTAATTTTTGACTCAGTTTTCGACTAATTTTACTGATTTTTACCTAGGTTTTACTAATTTTCGACTTATTTTCGACTCGGTCAAAAATTTCGGGGAGAGGGGGTTCAAACCGGGTAACCCGCCCCCCCCCCCCTGGATACGGCCTTGCTTTGCAGGTCTTTTTGAAAATTTGACTTGATAATCCTATAAATAAGTGCCACAGGGCACCCAAAAATGGTATTTTCGGTGCCATTTCCGAAACGGAAAGGCTGGAAAGCCAGAAATTACGATCTTCGTGGTCAAAAATACAAAACCAAGGTTACGAATCCCTCATTTTGTATACTCCGCATCCCAGCCCTCTAAAGAATTTTCGTAATTCGTCTGTTGACTAGCAGAACTAGGCTAATTCTAGTAGATAGGCTGAAGCTAGGCAAGACTAGTGGCGTCAGTCCATGAAATTTAGAGGGTAAGTACTTTTCAATATCTAAGGTGGCGAAAAAGATGTATTTTTCAATTGTCCTGTGGGATAGCGGTTGGGGTGGGATGATACAAGATACAACATTAAACAAATATCACTCTTTTCTAGATGTTGACTACAGAAGGCATTTTGATGTCAAGATTCAAGTTTCGAGTTTCAACGCTTATCTGAAAGATGGCAAATGACAATATCTAATAAAAAAAGATGAACACTTCAGTCAAAACAGTGTCTTACCTTCTTAGAGAGAATATTTTGACAGAAATCATTGAACGTTAGTAGCTCATTGTTGTTCGCAATAACAGCGGTTCCATCCAGAGTAACATTTGCCAGTTGATGGAGAAGCTCTGTGTTGATCTCCTTCAAACGAATAAATTAATACATTTGGTTCTGTATAAAAAGAAGGTAAGTTAGACTAATAAAAGTGGCATTAATACTATGTTTTGGAGAGCCTACATTGTTCAACCCATATACTTCGTGCTACCCTGTTAAGCCTAAAAGGCTGGATTGGCGAAACGTTTGTCAATTAAAAAGAGCGAGTTACCGAGGAAAGGTTTAACCCCTCCCCCTCATATACGTAATAATTTCTGTTCGTTATAAGCTTTAATGTTGCTCCTTACTTTCAGTTGAAAAAAACTTGCTTTTTATTTTATTTCTGAACGTGTTTTAAGTAATACTGGGAAATCCGGCTCCCCCTCCACGGAAAATCCCCTTCCCCCACGAAAAATTTATCCAATAGAAAGATCCTCTTACGTAACATCAATCTCGCCAGAAAAATATCCTGTGAAAAATGTCTGTATACTGCTAAAAATAGGCAAAGTTCACAGCTTGCAGCCCTTCCCCCGGGGACGGTGGGGGGTCAAATCATCCTCAAAGACATAGTTATTAGGTTTTTTGACTATGCTCAAAACATGGCTATCTCAAATTTTTGATCAATTGACTATGGGAAAAATGAGTGTGGGAGGGGGGCTAGCTTCCAATATTTTTGGTCACTTAACAAGGGCACTAGAAATTTTGATATCTGATCAAATGAGCCCTCTCCCAATCTTCTACGATCACTGGTTTTATACGATCCCCGCTGGAAAAAAAATAAATAAACACGCATCCGTGATGTTTCTTCTGGCAAAAAGAAAAAATTCCATATTTTTGTACGTAGGAACTTGAAAATCTACAGCAGGGTTCTCTGATATGCTGAATCTGATGATGTAATTTTCATTAAGATCAATTGGTGTTTTGGGGGGGAGTTTCCATCCTTTTTCAAAAATTAGGCAAAATTTTCTCAGGCTTGTAACTTTTGATTCGTAACATTAAATTAGATGAATTGTACATATTTTTGAATAAGCATCAAAATTCAATTCTTTTGATGTATCTGTTGTAATCTAGGCTCTGTTTCTTAGAGTTTCGGCTACTGTTGAGCAGCAGAGCTTCTTACTTACAGTTCGTTTTCACGAACTGTTTGATTTATCAGGAAGTGAATTGGGCCATAAGCATTTCAGCTGATTCATCTGATGGAAACTTTCTAAATTGGTTTTCAACTGGATTTTACAGAGTTGCGAGTCATCGATTGATTCATAGACGATGCGCTGAATTTGAACTGTTCTGTGTCTACCAGCTTAGCTGGTGCATTACTAGCACTGAATTTTTGAAATTGGCAGTTTTCTAGGGCAGAACCTAACACCCAGGATAGTATTTACCGAACATATTCTCTTAATTTTCAATTTAATAAAATATATTAGATTCAATACAATTTGTGGTCAAATATGATTCTGAAGCAAAGGCGCTCCGAAAAACAGAGGAAGATTTGCTAGATGTGTTCCCGAGAAATTGCTTACGAATTGTTTTGGGTACTCGGTTGACTGACCGTATTCCAAACAGTAGGCTGTGCGAAAATTGTGGTACAACCCCGCTTTCTGGGGCTATAATGAGGGAAAGGTTGAAATGGCTAGGTCACGTTATAGGGGTAATGGATAACAGATTGCCGAAGATTGTCCATTTAGGCCAACGGTCTAGGGTTAAACGGAAAGCAAGTCGTCCGCTGTTGGGTTGGGAGGATGTCGTAAAGAAAGATTTAAGGGAAATGAGAAAATTCTGGGAAGGAGTAAAGAGGGAAGTTTTGAACAGATTAGGATGGAGGAGGAGCATGCGTAGTTGTGTTGGCATCAGGTGAGTTATTAGTAGAAGTATTAGTATTAGTAATACAATTTATAGGATATGTTGTTCAAGATAAAATTCTAGTTTTAAAGGATTTAAAATCATCAAGATTCTTATGCGCTTAATTTGTGTTTATACTCCAAAAGATGATATATTGACACATTTGTTCTGCGGAAAAAAAACTTTGAAAGGAATTTCTATTTTTAGCTTTTATACTTCATTTAACATAAAAAAAAACACAAATTTAAATCATTACGGAAAAAAAATTGTTATAGGGATTGCAAGTTTTCTTTTTTCTGGAAGAGGCTGGTGCTCACTATTTTAAACACAATTCTGTGTTAATTCATCAAAACTAAGTATGTATAGCTCCTGCAGTGCGCTTTCCAAAATTTAATATACAGTCTGGCTTCCAAGCACAATCTTAGAGATGAAACTAGTCTCCGAGTCCCCCTCAAACATTTTTTGGTAAAATCCCTTTATATAGGCCTTTCTAAAAAGTCAAGTTTGGTTAATGCTAATGAAATAAATAAAGTATGATGACTAAATAATCGTTTAGAAACAAATTTGGGCTATATATTTGCACATTAGAGGGAGTGGGGGCAAAGCATTGCAAATATTAAATACGTAAACTAACCTAGGTACCTTTTTCCCCATCTAAACTCCGAAAACCAACACTTTAAATATCTTAAAACCACGCAAAACAAAGTATTTCTCTCGGCGGTGAGTTTAATCGTATTTTAGAAACGGGTTTTTTCAAAGCGTCTCTGCCTTTTGAATTTATCATATCTTGTAGAACTTCTTGAAAGAGGCCAATATAAGGGATAGTACCAGATTTTTTGCTATTAGAGTGACAGTAAAACATGAATAACACGCGGAAGGAGTTAGGCAATTTAGGTAATATTTAATTTGAAAAACAAACAAAAAACAGCTACTTACATCAACTGTATTCCCAAAAAGTCGAACATTGTCATGAGAGTTAAAAACACCACCAATCCTAAAATGTCTTTTAGTGTTTGCGACTAAAGACACAAAATACAGTAAAAGAACACTTCGCCACATCTTGTAAATTTAAGAAAGGGACTCTCCTGTTCTGGAGATGTTTGCTTCCTCAAGATCGCAAATGGGAAACTATTGATCTAGTTTGGTCAAGCGCTCTTTTGGTAAGAGAAATTAGCACCCTAGGTAAGCGAATAATTTTCCTTTAATGTAAACTAAAGAGAAATCGCTATATTCATATCGATGGGGCCAAACGTGTGGATTATATGTTACAGAGGACATATTTTTCATTATCTGATTCTTTATCCCCCAATGACACTTAATTGAGCTAGTTTACTTGCAAATTGTATTACCATAGACTTGTGTCAAGAATGACAGGAACTGCAGTGTCGAATCCAAATCTTGTATGGACTCGAATTGATCCCAAACTAAATTGGCTAGTATATGCTTATTCTTCCGCGTGAATTTCTTTTAAGTGTGGCAGTAACTATGCTAAGCAACTGAAATAATTTATTTTAATCTAATTTTGAGAGTAGAATTTTGTAGAATATTGAGAACTTCGGACGGTTTGTTTAATTTGTATATTACTCGAAAATGGTACTGGATGGGAAGTCCTTTAATCAGAGAAGAAGAAATTAGTAAACTGAGAATTTTTTTGGAAATAATGGGAAGTGGACAGAAGAGAACCTGACAAACATAAGGAAAAGCTCTGGTAAAAGAAACTACTTTTCAAAAAGTCAAAATAAGTCTTAGGCATCTTTCATTCCTGTCTATCTCTTTTCCAGACGCCACGCTATAGCGTTGCCTAGAGTAAAGAGCCATAAGGCTTCAACATTTTGTTACTATTATTTTTCCCCAGACGTACTTCATATGGAAAAAATGGTCATATAAACATCGGAGGGGGCTCATTCGATTAAAATTTGAAGTTTTAGTGTCCTGTTTAAGAGTAAAAAGTGATCGGAAGGCAACCATCCCCCACGCCCCTTTTACCCCAAATGTATCCGATCAAAATTTTGAGATAGCCATTTTACTGAAAATAGTCCAAAGATTTAATTACTATAACTCCGGGTTGACAAAACCCCCAAAGCCCCCGGGCTAGAGGCTATAAGTTACGCAAGTTGTCCATTGTTAATATATAAGGTCTTTATGGAAAGGGTGGCCGAATAAACAATAGAAGAGGCTCATTCGATTTGAAATCGAAACTTCTAGCTCCCTTTTTAAGAATCAAAAGTGATCAGAGGGTAACCAGTCTCACCCCTCACCCTTTCTTCCCCAAATGCTTCGAATCAAAATTTTAAGATGCCCATTTTGTTCAAAATAGTCCAACAGTTAAAAAGCTATCCTTCCGGGTTTGATAATCTCTCCCAGCCTCCAGGGTGAGGAGTATAAGTTATCTAAGTTGCTCATTGTAAACATAAAAGGTTTTTATGGAAGGGATGGTCGTATAAATTTCGGGAGGGGCTCAACTCTATTAAAAATCAGAAGCTGTAGTGTTTTTTTTTAAGAGTAAAAAAATGATCGAAGACAACCAGCTCCCCCACCATGCCCTTTTTTCCCAAAATTCATCAGGTCAAAATTTTGAGATAACAATTTTGTTCAGAATAGTCCAAGGAGAAAATAACTACCCATTCAGAGGTTGATAGAACCCCCAACAGTCCCAGGGGCAAGGACAATAAGTTATGCAAGTTGCCCATTGTTAACATTTTCAAGAAAGGTGTAACCCTATAAACTTTCGAGGGGGCTCAATCGATTGGAAATCGAGAGGTTCTAATTCTCTTATCAAGCGTCCGAAGTGATCAAAGGACAACTTATCCCCCCTATCATAATACCCAAATTTTTTTGATCAAAATTTTCAGATAGTCATTTTGTTCAAAATAGTACAAAGGTCAAATAACTACGCTTCTAGGTTTGATACCCCTCCCCAGCCCCTTGGTGGAAGGGCTTTAAGTTATGCAAGCTGCTTATTGTTAATACATAAGGTTTTATGGAAGGGGTGGTCGTATAAAGTATGGAGAAGGCTTATTCGATTTGAAATCGAAAATTTTAGTACCGTTTTAAGAGTCAAAAGTGATCGTAAGGCAACCGGTCCCAAAGTCACCGGATCAAGATTTTGATATAGCAATTTTGTTCAACATAGTTGAAAAACCTGATAACAACGTATTTCAGGACGACTTAATCCCCCACAGTCCCCAGAGGAAGGGCTGCAAGTTATGAACTTTGCCCATTGTTTACCTATAGTATTGGTTATTGTATTGGGAAGTATACATACGTTTTCAGGGGGGATTTTTTTCTAGTGGGGATTGGGGACACGTGATTACGTGGGAGGATCTTTCCATTGAGGACTTTTTCATGAGAGAAGAGAATTTCCTTCATTTCCATGAAGGCGGTGCTGGATTTCCCAACATTATTTGAAATATAATCAGAAATTAATTTTTTTTAAATGCAACTGAAAGTTAGGAACAACATTAAAACTTAAAACAAACAGAAATTATTATATATATGAGGAGTTCGTCCCCTCCTCAATGCCTCTCTCTTTATGCTAAAGTATTTTTAAATTTCAAAAGAACTATTTATTCTAATTAAACGGCGTTTGTGATTCAGGGGTCATTCCTAAAGAATTTGAAGAAATTTCGAACTTTAGCGTAAAGAGCGGGGTATAGACGAGGAACGAACCTCCTCATATACGTAATAAAATTATACGAATACAGAAGTTCGTTACGTAAGTTATTTCGTAAGTTACGTATGTGTGTTACTAATAACAACGTTCGTAAATAAAATTAAAAGTTCTAGTGCCCTTTTTAAGCAACCAAAAAAAAATGGAGGACAACTAGACCCCCTCCCCCATCCCTTTTATCTCGAAATCGTCTGATGAAAATTTTGAGAAAGCCATTTAGCCAAAGAGAAGTAAAATTAATATGCAAATTTCGTTTTAATTATCCATGTACGGTGAACCAAAATCAAAAACTGTCTTAATTCAAAAATGTTCAGAAATTAAATAAAAAACAAGTATTATTTAAGTGAAAGTAAGGAGCGACATTACAACTTAAAACGAACAAAAATTATTCCGTATATGAAAGGGGCTGTCCCCTCCTCAACGCCTTTCTCTTTACGCTATAGCTTTTTATTGTTTTAAAAAGTAGAGTTGTGAGAAAGAGTCAAACTTTAGCGTAAAGAGCGAGGCCCTGAGGAGGGGACAGCCCCTTTTATATAAGGAATAATTTCTGTTTGTTTTAAGTTTTAATGTCGCTCCGTACTTTTAGTAAAAAAAAAATATTTAATTCAGAATAAGCTCGAGAAGTTTGGTGAATGTCCGATCTATGAAAACCAGTTTCATAGCCACAAAGACAAATAACGGGTGACAGACTGCATTGGACATGATTAATTTGGGCTATATATTTGGCATTAGGGGGAGGGTGAGGGTAAGGTTAGATTAGGTTAGGTTACTTTACCCCTACACTCCCCTGGTGTGTAAATATATAGCCGAAATTATTCTATTATATAAACTAAAGTATTATATTTTCATCATATTTTAGTATATTCCATTAAGGATTAACCGAACTCCACTCCTCGAATGTGTTTTAAATATTAGAAGAGTACCCGTTACACGAACATCAATATATCTTATTGCTTAAGTTGACACAATATCGCAGTTAATATCACTTTTTGCAGCGAAATAGTAGTTTTGTTGGAAATTTAAGAAAAATTATGTCGATTCTTGCGTAACAGGAACCTCGTGACGTGTCCTGTGGCCATAAATGCTTGATTTCACCTTGAACTATAGATTTGTCTGGACCTTCCACATTCACGGACCTTCAACTTTTATGAATACCTTCTCTTCCTCGAAAAATCTGTAAATCTTACCACCTGTCCACTTTCAACATTATACCTTGCAATAACGAATCTATACTTTTTATTGCCTCACGGATTTAATTTGGTAAGAGAAAAAAGTCCATAAAGTGGCCACGCAAAGTGCCAAAATTGTATTTATATTGCTACAATTTTACAGGAGCTTTACTGATTTGAGCAATGAAAAATGTCGATTTTATCCTTAAAATAGCCAGAAAAAAAGATCAGCCTATATATCCGGCAGTTTACAGCCTTTCCTTGTGGCCTATGAACTTTTGATATAAGAATCAATCTAGCAATGAAAAGAGTACTCTGATAAGGTTAAGGATAAATAAGCAGGGGCGTCCTGAGGCTCATTTTATTGGGGGGCGATCTTCGTAAATTTTACCGAATTCCTACCTGATTTATGCCGAATTTTCTGCAGAAATCAAGAATTTTGCTAAATTTCGGCTGATTTTGCAAAATTTTACCGAATTGCTACCTGATTCGGCGAAAATTTTACCGAATTCCAACAAAGTTGGGGGGGCGCTAGTTACTATAAAAAGTAACTGAATTTTTTGATCAAACCTCCGGTCCCTTTGCAGGAAGCCTTTCCACCAAAAAACTTTTTAACTTTGTCTTTCAATAGACAAAGCATCGCAGTTAAGAACATTGTGTGCTGCGAAATGGCAGTTTTGTTGCGAATCTAAGAAAATGATGTCAAAACTTGCGTAGTAGGAGCCTCGTGACGTTCCCCGTTGCTATAAATGCTGGAGTTCACTCGTGCAACCTTTTCAATTTCCAGAGAAAAGTGAAGTCAAACTCAAACCTTGGATAGCATAAAGAAAGTAAGACTCTTATCTCTTGTGGGAATATTCAAATGCATCGTCGGCAGGTTTCCTTGTCATTGAGTGAACATCTTGTTATGCTTAGCAATATCAATAAAACCAATGTCAACAAATAATGTCAATAAACACAATTTGTTGGGAATTCAATATTTCAATTTTGTCATTTGTTGATAGTAAGATTTAAGATATTTCTTTTTAGTAGTTTTAAATCATTCCTATGCGAGGCCTAGGAGTACTATCGGTCCGGCTGACTCTCCGTCTGGCTTCCTAAGCTAAAAAAGAATAGCTCAAGAGGTGGAAGCATTTGGCAAGGAACATAGTAATGAAGTATCTATGACAATCCCTTAAGATTATGCTTCATTTGTTGAATGATTTTATATTACATTTTATATTACATATATATATATATATATATATATATATATATATATATATATATATATATATATATATATATATATATATATATATATATATATATATATATATATCTTTTCTATTCAGGAATGGAGCTGCTTGACCCTTTATTCTTTATTAAATAATTTTAATAAAACCAAAAGGGACAAGTTCCTTTTACCCTGAGCATAATAGAGCGGCTAATTATAGACACAATATAAAAATGCCCAGATTTTAAACCATATTAAATTTTAAAAAATAAGCTTTTTCAAGTGAAAGTAGGGAGCAACATTAAAACTTTAAACGAACAGAAATTATTACGCATATAAGGGGGTTGCCCCTCCTCAACAACTCGCTCTTTACGCTTAAGTTTTCTAGTACTTAAAAAAAACTTTTTTATTTTTATAATTAAATGAGCTTATCGTTTCAGGAGTTGCTTTAAAGAAATGGGACAGAATTCAAACTTTAGCGTAAACAGCGAGGTGTTGAGGAGTAGCATCCCCCTCATATATGTAATAATTTCTGTTAGTTTTAAGTTTTAATGTTGCTCCTAACTCTCACTTGAAACAACTTGCTTTTTTATTTAGTTTCAGGTCATTTTTTAAATAACGCAAGGAAATTTGGCAACACCTCCACGGAAAACTTCCTCCTCCCCACAGATTTATTCTCTAGACAATTCGATCCTTGGGAAAATTTTTCCCAGGCAATTACCCTTAAAAATTTACCCAGAAAAATTCAACCCCTGGAAACTTCCCTCCCCATGGAAAATTATCACCGAGGAAAATCCCACCAGCAGAAAATTCCCCCCATGCACCCGAAAAATATATGCATGCTTATCAAAAAAATATATGCATGCATATAAAAAAAAATATATGCATGCTTATCAATATGCAAGCTTTAAAAAAAAAATACTATACGTAAACAATGGGCAAATTTTGTCTCTTAAAGACCTTTCCCCAAGGACTGTAGGGGGTCATAATATCTCCAAAGGCATAATTATTCGGCCTTTCAACTATGCTGAACAAAATGGTCATCTAAAAATTTGATCGGACGATTTTGAGAAAAAAGGGGCTTGGGAGGGGGCCTAGTTCCCCTCAAATTTTATTAGTCACTTAAAAAGGGCACTAGAACTTTTGATTTCCGTTCGAATGTGCTCTCTCCCGGTATTCTAGGATCACTGGGTCGATGCGATGACCCCTAGGAAAAAAATTAAATAAACACGCATCCGTGATCTTTCTTCTGGCAAAAAATACAAAATTCCACATTTTTGCAGGTGCGAGCTTGAAACCTCTACAGCAGGGTTCTCTGATACGCTGAATCTGATGGTGGAATTTTTATTAAGAGTCTATGACATTTAGGGGGTGTTACCCTCTTTTTTGAAAATTCTGCAAATTTTTGCAGGCTTGTAACCTTTGATGGGTTAGACTAAACTTAATAAAACTTATATATTTAAAATCAGCATAAACATCCAATTCTTTTTATGTATTCATTGGTATTAAAACTCCGTATTTTACAGTTTCGGTTACTATTGAGCAGGGTCGCTCCTTACTTACAGTTGGTTATCACAAACTGTTTGATAGTAACTATTTAGAAGAGGCTTTTCACTTGAGTCACCTTTATAGATACTGTTCCCGGGACTCCTTAATGACGGGGTTTAAGTTATATAAGTACTGCCATATTTAAGGAAAAGTAAAGGGATACGAAATCCTAGCTAATCCTAAAATATTTACCTGAGTTTCAAAAATATTAAATATAAATTTTATTTTTGGTACTACTGTGGGGGTCTACATCTCCAACCACCATGGTGGCCCCTGTGCTAGGAAGCCATGGTGGCCCCTGGCTTTCCTAGATCAGGAAAGCCAGAGGTCTCTCGACGAATTTAATATGTGTCGTAGGTTCAGTTTTTTTAAGTTGTAATTTTGACGAGTTAGAGGTCTAGATTCACTTACTGTCATCTGGTTACACCACCGACCAAGTCACAGGGACCAATTCATCTTATGATCTAAGTGATTAATTACTATTTTGCGACAAAATTCACCTATAAAACTTGAACGGAAGAAGATGAATTAAGTTCATGCACTGTGGAATAGGAAAATTTCAATGGTAAAATTAAACAAAAAATGTTTTCTAAAAATATGCTAATAATTTTGGTTACAGAGTCACATCATTGACCCCCATTCTAAGTCAAATAACCGGTGACACCAGAACTCGAACTCCCGAAACCAGGACTTTTTTAATCTTTTTTTCTCAATAAATTCATATTAACGTAAAGAAAAACTTGCAAAAAATTATACTGTACCCAGACAAAAGAAGAGGCAGCGTTCTCCCTCTGGTGGTCAACAGATTCATATAAATATAGGAAATAGCTCCGAAAATCTAACGACAGCCAGGTCAGGGAGAAGTAAGTTGTTCCAACATCTTTTTATTTCAGTGACACCAGGAGCAACTAACTGAGGGCAACTAACGCCCCTCTCACGCCCAACTTTTCCCAAAACCCATCCAATCAAAATTTTTAGATACCCATTTTGTTCAACGTTTCTTGAAAGTTTCAGAAATTAGGTGTTTAAGGATGACAATATTTTTTGAAATGATTTTCCCAAAAAAAATCGGAAACGTATCAAAATTTGTTTCTATGCATTTTTGTTACGTTTTGAAGTCATATTTTTTTTTATTGGCGTCAATTCTGTCATTTTTTCTCCTGCTTTTTAAATTTTAAAAAAAAGAAGTCTAAAAGAAGCTTAATCATATCGATGCGTCAAACATTTTATTTTCTTCTGAATCACTATACGTGACAGGCGTACATAAACCTAATAGATTTTAGTTTTTAGGCAAGGGTACGCCCAAGCCGAAAAAACATAAATTGGCTGTTAACTAAAGATAGACAAAGAACGTGAATGTCTCTGCCAAACATTCGGAGAAAAAGTTGGCTGGAAAATGACCATGTGGTTTGTTGCTTTCCAGGATCTAGTTGGATAGGGTCCAATAGCCTTGGTAAATTTATAAATAATATTTACATACAAAACCCCCGTGTTTTGAAGGAAGACGTCACGTGAAACAAACAGCGCCGAAGGGCTAAATAAAACTACAATAGTTCGACGTTATTGAAAAACAAAGGAAAAGATTGAAGGAGGTGAAACACGCTGGGAAAACAAAGATAGTTCAAAACTAGATTTTTTTCTTTCCCAACTCCATTTTCCGATGATTGTCACGCCCAAGCATGAGCTCAAGTTTTAAATCGAAATTTCCAGATGGAAAAAAGCTCAAAAATGTAAGTTTGAGTTATTTTCCGCTTTTTACTACAAAGTTGACTCTTGCTATACTTTTTAAATTCCCAAATTATGACTGAAAGTCTCAGGTTTCCAAGGGGATGCAATCCAATATTTTTAATGGAACACGATCCAAAAGCCTTAATTTATTTATATAATAATTTTCTCATTCAAAATTTCAGAATCAAACATTTAAACAATAAATACCGACAACCCTTGGACTTACTTTGGATTTGCGGAAATAAATGAACAAATTACCAAAGGACAAATGAACGCAAATAGTTTAGTGTCATTTGACAACAATTTAATATACAATAGGAACTGAAAACACATGGCTTGCTGGAGAACTAAAAAAGTTACTAACCTCTTTAGTAACCGAAGAAAATGGTATACCTGGATATCATATCTGGATGTAGAATTTTCCAAAAATTTCAGCTTCTGCTGCTTTGCACCCTTTACTACAAAGTTGATTTTTACCTTTTTTTGATTCTCAACTTTTTATATTATGAAAAGACCTATCCTATCTAATTACTATAGGAACATATCGATACAGAAGCTCAGAAAGTTTTTTTTAGTAAGGTTATATAGGTCCGAATTATGAATTTATATTATATAACTCTTTTTTGAGATGAAACCACTTTGGACTTTTTTTTAATCCTTGCTTAAATGTTAACTTACTATTGATCGTTCAAGTCAGAAATAAATTTTGAACCCCTTTCTACGTTTGGATAATGTACTAAAAGTTAACTATAGTTTAATTACAGTCAACTTCAAGCGTTTTACCCGCCATACTTCAAGCTACTCTGGATGCTTCACCCCCGAACCCTAGTTGACTTTTTTAAACTTCTGTCAATGAGTAGGGTCAGTGCACAGCCAGTTAAGGATATTGTGGATTTCACTAATGGAATTCAAAATATTTGATATAGGCGTTCTTAGGGGTATTTAGAAAGGATTCCATTTAAGTTCCTCTGAAAGGTTTGACTGAGAATCTGGCAATAGCCTTACTGACAAAGAAGTAGACTTTCGACGTTTGGACCTTGCTAGAACTTGACTGTAGTCGATTAAACTACAGCCAACTACTGTAGATTAGGGTCCGAACGCGCTCTCTGTAAAATACTGACTATGCTCGTTGATGGGCCTTACCTTACAAGGACAAATGAACTGATTTGTCTTATACCTAAATAATATTTGGAATGCGTATTCTCGATGACCATACCATATTGAATTTTTTGGCTAAGAAATGGCGAAGATATATAATTGCAAAAACGAAACGTTCGTACTATCTCAAAGAGCATTCTCGACAATAACACATATTCAAAATAAGGCGTTACTTGTTTATTTTATCAATGCAACTCTGTAAAGCAGTGGTTGTCTCTTAGCATGAGGTTACGACAAATGACGGCTGACGTTCACCTTCTTCTTTCTCTACGTCAATACATCAGTCTCTATTTCACAATTAACCCACTCATTAGAATCAAGTGGATTTCTTAAGTACTAGCAGTAATAGTACCGTGATGGCAAACCTATGGCACATGTGATAGAGGTGACAAGTGAGTTTACTTTGGGTGACACATGTCGACAGCGACAAAATCACGTTTATGCTCATCTGTCAAACGAAAAAAAAAAGTTTTATTGAAAATTAAAATAGATATAACGTGCATATTTTCGATGTACTATTTGGACTCGTGTGTTCGTCACACGTGTGTTCTTTTTTTTGGAGTCATGTCGCTTTAACCTTAGCAAACAAAAAGCCATTATTTTGCAATTCTTGTACCAAAATGATTATCATCGCTTTTTCCTTAATGTACATTCCTTTCATGTTTCGGTTCTATTATTCAATTGGGTGTAAGGCTACCCTAATTCTGGCTTACATGCAGTTTTCACCCGCCTGGTTGTGAGTGTCAAGCAAAAAAAAATAATTCAAAACTCTAGCCTACGAATGTATCGGGCAAAAAAAACTATATTCTTGTCTACGAATCTGGTGAACAAAAATAAAAAAAAATGCGTTCAAAATTTTCTATGTGACACGCCACATTGGTTACCTCATTTTTTTCGTTCTTTTTCTTATTTGCTGCGAAGCTTAAAGGTTTACTGTAATTATAGTTGAGGTTCTTTCTCCTCTAATTTCTTACCTTTTTTTCTCTCTCCGTACTTTTCTTATTTCTTTCGTTGCTTTTGGGTATGGATAGGGTGCAAAAAAATTAATTTTCAAATTCCGTTTTCCCAATGTTAGAGATTGATGAGACCATGTGGTTCATCAAGACTTATTTGTGACTTTCTTGTTTTAGTTCTCTTTTCTTAATTTTCTTTTCTTCTTCTGCCCACAACTCTTTCTTATTTTTGTTCATGGATAGGATTCAAAAACTAAATTCCTAAAATTCTGTTTTCTCTATGTTATGGGATATAGGCTGATTAGCCATAAAGAGATTGTGAAAACCTTAAGTTTATATTACGATCATTTACGATTATATTGCTTCAAGATTAATGACGGACGTTGAACGAAGAACTGAGCAATCACCACAGAGAGAACTTGCAGACTCAATCGCCAAGTATGCACCATTGGATGACTTGAGAATCCTCATAGCAGGTGGAGCCAGGCCAAATGACCCCGTAACACAGGTAATCCACAATATATGCGTAATTTGAGCTTTAATTAAGGGGAGGGTGTAAAGACATGAATTATTATCGGTGATATTAGCCGGTGACTTTGCGGGCTAGTTCTGTCAGCTCAGATTTCTTTTTTACGGGAGGTTAAGTGGTTTCTAAGCCAGTAGATCCCTTGGATCTTGATCTTGCAGCCAGACCAGGCTTTTTTCCACCTCCACTGACGTTTGAAATTCAGATTTTACTTGGGGATTTGTTTAACCGTAAGCATCCCAGAATGAATACCCTTGGATACGTCCATATGGCAGATTTTAAGCTGACTCCTGAGATGGATCCCATTGGGTACGCCCTTATGGCAGCTTTTAGGCTTTGGCTCCTGAAATGACAAATTTAGCAATACCATTCTGGTAGATACAGAATAAAACTTTTATTTATACTTGACAGCACCATTTTTATTTTTGCTTCAAGCTTCCCAATTCTTAAACATAATCTTGCATTCAGACTAAGGTAAGACGTATTTGTGGTCCTAATTCTCAAATTTACTTCCTCATTTATTGCATTTAGAATTCAATACTAGTCTAATTATCAGTGAAATTTTAATACTTAAAGAAACACAAAACCTCTAGTCGAAAATAAAGTACTTGTTTTTTATTTCCGACTATATTACATTACTGATCATATTCAAAGGATACAGCATTTAGCCTAAACATTCTTCCGTCTTTCCTTTTCAGGTTTTCTACCGTGGACAGTTATACGAACTGTTTCAATAATTCTCCTTATAATAAGCCAGTGCCATGCTTTGGATAGTCACACAGGAAAAGTAGGTGGTGAAACTTTCCAAGGGTCCAAATACTGGATTAGTAAAATGCAGTTTTCCTGAGGAGTCAAGGTCGAATACAAGTGTGTGTGCGTGTGTGTGTGTGTGTGTGCGTGTGTGTGTTTTTGTCAGAAAACAGCCTTATCTCTTTAGAATATTCAAAACTCTGTAAGTTATAAGTATTTTTTATCTTTTCATGGATGTGAGGGAGATTGATTTTTGTCCTCCCCTACAGGGCTCAAAATGCTCGAATTTGTGTAGTTCGGGAATCACTGAAACCGGTTCATAAATACGGCCTTGCAATTTTAAAAATTCCCTGCAACAGAGCTAGGGATTTTATTCCTAAGCCCGATTATTTATGGAGAGGGGAGAACTTACCATCTTCAAATAAAAAATTAGCTTTACATTCGTTTATTTTGAATTAACAGTAGGTACAGTCATATCAAAATATGCCTCAGTTCAAAAATCCAAAAGAGAAGAGGGTTTAGAAGAAAGAGGAGTATTTAGTATAAGGAAAGTTCAAATAAAAAAAAAAAAACTGTATTCAACCATATAACCAAAGACATTCCACCATTTAATAGAACTAACAGACTGAGATATACATCAGTTTTTAGAATCTTTAAAGGGGTCATCTAGTATTTCATAAATTTGATCGCGCTTGCCATCTATTGAGTGTCAAAAGCTTTATACAATTTTGTTTTGCTTCTCCTAGTTGCACAGTACTTCTGGTTTATGAACTTCATGATAAGCATCCGGCTTTCAACATCGCTACGATGCAAATGGCGCTGATTTACTGTATAAGATTGAGCTTATGGGAAATCATCGCCAGTGTTCCTTCTCCTTATTAAATAAAAAAACAAGTTTTTTTAACTGAAAGTAAGGAGCGACATTAAAACTTAGAACGAACAGAAATTATTCCGTATATGAAAGGGGCTATCCCCTCCTCAACGCCTCGCTCTTTACGCTAAAGTTTTTTATTGTTTTAAAAAATAAAGTTGTGTGACAGGACCAAACTTTAGCGTTAAGAGTGAGGCGTTGAGGAGGGGACAGCCCCTTTCATCTACGGAATAATTTCTGTTCGTTTTAAGTTTTAATGTCGCTCCTTACTTTCAGTTAAGAAAAAATTATTTTTTTAATTTAATTTTTGGACGTTTTTGAATTAATGCAGCTTTGATTTTGGCTCACCGTACATGAATAATTAGAATGAAATTTGCATATTAATTTTATTATTTTGGCTAAATGGCTTTCTCGAAATTTTGTTATGACGTAACTTACGAATTAACTTACGTAACTAACTTCTATATTTGTATGTTTTTATTACGTATATTAGGGAGTTCTATATGTTTACATATAGTATTGGTAAATGGGAAGTATACAGACGTTTCAGGAGGTATTTTTTGTCTGGTGGGGGGGGGCTCGGGGAAAGATCTATTCATGAAGGATGTTTCCGGGGGGACGGGAAATTTTTATGAAGGAGGCGCCAGAATTTTAAGCAGTATTTATAATATGATCAGGAATTAAAATAAAAAAAAACAAGTTTTTTTCAACTGAAAGTAAGGAGTAGTAGCGAAACTTAAAACGAACAGAAAATAATACGTATATGAGGGTTCGTCCCCTAGGTTAATTAGAATACAAAAGCCTTTTTAAAAGTTATAAAAAACTTTACCGTTACGAGTGAGGCATTGACGATGAGGTGCCCAAGCTAATTAACGGAATAATTCCTGTTTGTTTTAATTTTTGGCGTTACTCTTTACTGTCAGTTTAGAATACTTGTTTCTTTATTGAATTTCTTATCGTTTAAAAAATAGCGCTGGGAAATCCGTCGCCCCCTTCATAGAAATGTCCCTTCCCCCCGGAAACATAATTTATGGATAGATCCTTCCCCGAGCCCCCCTCCCCCCCACCAGAAAAAAAACTTCCTGAAACGTCTGTATAATTTCCATTTACCAATACTATATGTCAACAACCGGAAAAATTCATAACTTGCAGCCTCTCCCTCGGCAACTGTTGGGGATTAAGTCATCCTCAAAGACATATTTATTAGATTTTGGACAATGCTGAACAAAATGGCTATCTTAAAATTTTGATTGGGGGAATTCGGGAAAAAATGAGCGTGGGAGGGGGCCAGTTGCCCTCCAATTTTTTTGGTCACTTAAAAAGGGCACTACAACTTTTAATTTCTGTTCAGATGAGCCCTATCATGATATTCTAGGACTACTGGATTGATACGATCCCCCCTGGGAAAAAAAAAAAATAAATAAACTCGCATCCGTGATCTTTCTTCTGGCAAAAAATACAAAATTCCACATTTTTGTAGATAGCAGCTTGAAACTTCTATAGTAGGGTTCTCTAATACGCTGAATCTGATGGTGTGATTTTCATTAAAGTTCTATGACTTTTAGGGGTTGTTTTCCCATTTTTTCGAAAACAAGGCAAATTTTCTCAGGCGCGTAACTTTTGATAGGTAAGACTGAAATTGATGGAACTTATACATTTGAATTGAGCATAACATTTTGATTCTATCGAAGTATATCTTGGTATCCAACTTACGATTTTTAGAATTTTGGTTACTATTGAGCAGGGTTGCTCCTTACATACAGTTCGTTACCACGAACTGTTTGACTAATGTTTTCCATACCGAGTGGGGCGTATATTTGCTTGTTTTTGGAACTCCTGGGGCGTTTTTTCTTAGCAACCATCACTTAGTTACTAGTGATGGAAAAAGTTTAAAAAGCCGAAAAAATGTCAAAGGTAAGAAAATTAAAAATAGATTTAAAGAATAGGCAAAGGAATGCGAAATAAATCACGCAATCTAGAATATGTTTCTTTAAAATTTCTGTGTTTTAAAAATCCGAACTGATCAATTGACCTGCCATCTAGGTCAAGGTTTACGTCCATATGCAATGGATTTAACATTGGGTCTGAGCTTCATATCAGAGGAAGTAATGAGCAGATTTTCTAAATGCAACCAAAGTTGTGTAAATAGTGGACTGCAAAAATAATGACAAGAAGATATATTTTTAAATTCAAGTGAAGCATAAAGATAGAAGATTTAAAGTTGAATTTAAATATTCAAACCAAATTATTGAATCTTCTGAGTGGTCAGAAGATTTTCAAAGAGTGGTCATCTCTTTGAAAGGCTGTTATTCCTAAATTGCCATACCAAGACCGAATAGTATACATTTCAGTCTTTATTCTGTATAGAAACGCACTTGGAATTAGTCCCCGAAGCCGCGCCACGGCGAAATAACGACGGCTAATGTGTGGTTTAGTATCGGCGGCGGAAATTTTTTTGGCGGCGCGCCACGGTACGCCAATTTTTCTGATTAAAAATAATAATAAAATTACACTTCACCAAGCATGTTCAACCTCAATTTTAGTAAACATTTTTAAATGGTTGGCTAAGAACTTACAAGAACAACATGACAAAACAGGAATTTGTTGGGCCGGGCGGAAAGTGTTTATGTTCACCGTCGATCAGACCAAGTAGAATTCTCATTTTTAGCCACTAGACCCATGGAAACCTTTGTTCCTATAAAATCCCGTGTTTAGTTATTTTATTTTTGTTAATGATTTGGGCTAATGTGTGTATAACTTTCAAAGTTTGAAGTTCAAACATCTCCTCTTCATCAAATACATACGAAAAGGAAGTGAAAAAAAAACACAAACAAATAACAACATCGAAAAAACACTGTATACAAGTCAGATACCATGGCTTAACAACACCAACAATTTTAAATCAGCGGTTACATCACTTCAGTTACAATTGATGTAACAAAAGTGAGTTTGTCAACTCTGCCTGGAGCCATTGATCTTTTTGTAGTCACTATCAGTTCTGTCGTGCTAAAAATCCGTTTAGCTGGGGCACTTGTGGCCGGTACAGCCTGAACTCGATGAGCCTAAACTGCCACTCGCGGGATCTGATACTAGCATTGGACCTTGGGGTCCCAAAGAATGCCGCAAATGGGCTTCTTCTTTGTATCTGCTGAAATAAGTTGTTTTTATAATGGAGAACAACCCTGCACCTTTACCACAGGGCTCCTGCGCCCTATACTACAGGAGGAACTAAACTGCACCTTTACCCTCTTTTCTTTACAACACGGAATAACCCTCCCAAATTCTTTTCTGAAAGAAGTGGTCAAGTTATAACGTTTCAAGTCAAAGTTTAAGGCTACTTCAACTTCAGTGTGCTCTGCTAACTGTGCAAAAAAAATGTAATTCATTTCTATAGATATATTTTTGTACTAGCTCTAGATAATTTACCAAGCGGGAAACTGCCACAAATCAGCATCGATAAATAAATGAAACCCAAAACGAACAGAAATTACAATAAATAACTGAGTCAAACTCAAAACGAACAGAAATTAACATAAGTTGGGCGCAAAACCCCTATGCCTTCCCAAGGCCAGAACAAAATTTGCACTTTACTAAAAAAAATATAAATGTTTTTACTATTTTAACTTTAATAAATCAAATAATATTAAGATTTTGATTACTAAATATCAGTATATGTATATTAAACTGACAATGCATATTCATTTGTACTTTTTTTTTTTTAGTAAAGTGCAAATTATGTTCTGGCCTTGGGAAGGCATAGGGGTTTTGAGCCCAACTTCTATTAATTTCTCCTCGTTTTGAGTTTTACTCGGTTATTTATTTTGGGTTTCATTTATTTATTGATGCTGATTTGTGGAAGTTTCACGCTTGGTAGATTATTTGGTTTTAATTTTGCTCATTTTTTGTTTAATGGAGTTCTTTACTTTTCTTTGAAAAACTTATTTTGTGGAAACAGTTTTTTTAATTAATTTCTGTTCGTTTTATATTGACATTGTATTTTCAGGGAAAAGAAAATAATACTTTAAATCTTTTCGTTTTTTAAGAATTTTGGCCTGCTATTTGTATGCTAGAAAAAAATTTTCAGCAAAATTTAACAACATAGACCCTTTTAAAATCTGGACACAAATAGTAGTGTTTAATTTAGTTTCATACCTCCTCTAGTTGACCAGAAATGAAAAACTTGATAACATTCGCAAAAAAATTTGTTTACTTTGTTTGATAGCTTGGATACACTTACGCTATTTTGATTTGGTCAAATTTTAAGAGCAGAAGAAGCCCCGAAAGTTTGAACATAATACCCTCAGTTGTTCTTGGGATACTGCTGAGATGCCTTATTGGGAATTAGCATTAACACAGTGCATTTTGATTTAATCTTAAGGCAACATTCACTTTTTAAACATAAAGGCAAATGGGAGGGTGGCCGTGGGAGGGGGATTAGTTTCCCTCCAATCACTTTCGACTATTAAAAAGGACATCAGCCCTTTCTATTTTCAATCGAATGAGCCCTTTTCAAAGTTCTTACGACAACTCCTTCGATACGAAGTGCCCTGGTCTAAACAACAACAACAACAACAATAAAATGATACATTATACCCACATCAATTTCTACTATAAAAATGTCACGCCTTCCAGTTACTTGTGATTATTAAAAAGGGCACTAGGCCTTTCGATTTCAAATCGAATGATCCCTTTTTGAGTTTCTACGACAACACTTTCTATAAACACCATATATACCCCCCAAGGCATAAATTACAACCCTTACCCTAAGGGCTGTGAGGGTGGTTGTCATCCTCTAAGACCTAAATTTCAGAACTTTGAACTACTTTAAACAAAATGGCTATCTCAAAATTTTGATTGTATGTGTTTCGGGTATTGGTGGACGCCAAAGGGGGGTTATCTGCCTTCAAGTTATTTCCGAATTTTTAAAAGAGCAACAGCCACTCCAATTTCTAATTGAATAAGCCCTTTTCGAAGTTTCTACGACAACTTCTTCGATATGAAGTGCCCTGGTCTAAAGGAAAAAATAATAAATAATACTTTGTGCCAACATCGTTCTTATATACCCCCAGGGATTAACTACAAACCCTTGCCCTAAGGGTTGTGAGGGAGTAACCTCCTCAAAAAACATATTTTCTCTCTGGAAATCAGTTACTCTGAACAAAATGGCTATCTTAAAATTTTGATTGGATGTGTTTGAGGAAGTGGCGGGAGTGGAAGGGGTGATAGTTGCCTTCCAATCACTTTCGGCGATTGAAAAGGGCACTAGCTACTTCAATTTCCAATCTATCGAGCCCTTTTAGAAGTTTATATGAAAACTCCTTCTATACGGATTGACCTGGTATGTAAAAAAAAAAAAAAAAAAAAAATAAATAATACATTGTGCCAACATTGTTCTTTACTTAGGCAGATTGCGCTGCCTATGATAACATCCTGAATTGCCTATTGCTCTTTTACCTACCTCTTTTCATCCGAAAATTCAGAAAGAAAAATGAACAGAATATTAAAGTGGAAGGTAGAATTTTTGTTTCAAGAAAAATTTCTTCTTCTCCTTCCTACAAACCGATATGCATGGCGAGCCCAAGATGAAAGTATTTATCTTTAAGAAAAAGATTAGCCGGGATGACGGTTGAAGCCCGGAGGTCGATATCGTTAACAAAAAAAGAGAGAAAAAAAAAAAACGGTGGCGTATTAGTGACGCCGTCGCCGATAGAATCAGTGGCGGCGTCAACGCGCTGTTGCAAGCTCGGTGGCGCGCCGCCGTTTTGTTTTCGGCGGCGCACCGCCGGCATTTCGGCGTGGCTTCGGGGTGTACTTGGAATAGTACCTTTAAATTTGACTCTTTTACATCTTTCAGGGTCTTCGCCCTCTCCACTATGCTGTTTGGCAGCAGTATTCAGAAGCAGTCCACCTCCTTTTAGTTCGAGGATGTGATGTCAATGCTCGTGATGATTGTGGATATGCTCCCTTGCATCTTGCTGCTGAGCACGGGTATCAAGACATAGTGAACATACTACTTGAGCATCAAAGCACTGTAAGTATGTTTCTTAATTTCACAATGTGTGCCCAATTTTTTTACACGTGAACCTATAGTACGTCTACGGCTCAAATGACTGGTAGAATATTTATGCAAACACAATTATGGATATTACACTAAAAAATTAGTTTTAACGTAGACTGGCTAAAATATCTTTGGTAACAGTCTAGATTTTGTCCTCTTTGGACCTAAACACTGTAATAGCAAAACTCATACTGCAATATATTAAGAAAATTCGAATTTATCAAATTTTCAGGGATGCTTATAGTTTAATTGAGCCCCCTTTCTTTCCTAAATCGTGAATAAGATCATAGCTTAGCCACAAAGCCTACTGAAATTTGCTGTTTCTTTTTTTTCAAATTAACCTTATTAACCAAGTTTTGATGAGAAATTCGTACAAAAAAGAATGGAAAACAAAATTAGTGTAATTCTTTGATGGAGGGGGGTGGCCTTGACTCAACTAAACTGGAAGCGTCCCTGAAAAACTAGTGAATCTAATTGTTCTGCATACAATGAAATAAAAATTTATTATACCACTTAGATATTGAGAGAAAATACACTAGACTGTTACCAATCTTATCCTCTGCATCCTTGATAAGAAATCTCCTTCCTCTATATTTTTGATGTTCTTGGTATAGAAGATTTTTTTTTTACATGAGACAGATTTTTAAAACATAGTTACACATACAAAAATATTGCTACTCAGCATGGTTATCAAGGGAAGGTGAACCTACAACATGAGCATCAAAGCACTGTAGTGATGATTTCCAACTTGAAGTAATATCAATTTCCCTAGCTTTAATTTTAATTTCCGATTCTATTACCTGCGCTCTTCTCGGGTATAAGAATGCTTTCAAAAGTTCATGGACCTTTTAAAAGTTGATGAATATAATTCCTTGTTAAGAGGACGGTTTTTTGTTAATAGTTAATTAGTCAATGGGTTGTTCGGACGATAAGCAAAAAAAAAGGTGTACTCTTTTGTGAAGAAAAAAATATTTTACCCACTCCCCCCAAACAAAAAAATTATGTTTCCCCTTGTCCCCTTCCGAAAAACTTTTCCAAAAGTCCCCCAGTCGTTGAGACAAAGAAGGGGATGCTTACCAAACAACGAATAAGCCTCGTCAGGTTTTAATGAAACCAACTTTCTGTTTGCAAGTTCTACAATGATATATACTCACTGGCCTTCAGGCTCTAGACATACGAAATGTACGGTCTCTTGTCATTATCCGAAAACCAACTGACTATTATCGTAAAAAAAAAACCTCCGGAGAAACCACTAGCTGTTATATAGCATCAAAAAATTTTTTTCCACTGTAGTGGTCAGCAGTGATAGGTTGGGTGTTACGGACACTTACCAATTATATAAAGCTAGACATCGTGATTATTGGTGTTCCGTTTACAAATTCTTTCAAACTTTTTTTTAGGTAAACTTCCTTGAAACACATGAAGGACGTGAATTTTACCCACACGTAGAGGAGCCTTTGCGACTTGCAATTAAAGGTGAACATTGGGATGTTGCAAGAATTCTTTTGGAGCACGGAGCCAATCCCAATACGAGGTGAGAATAAAATCATTGTTTGCTTTGTCTTTATACCACAGATTTGTATATTGTAGTAGAAAATTAAAGTACCAAACATCTCCAAGATTTAAAACAGAAGAAGAAGTCACCCCAAAAAAATAAGTTTTTGGGATATTACTCTGAGAAGAATCTGTACGAATGTAGATAACGTAATCATTAGAAAGCGTCTGCATGTTTGGGTTTACCACAGTGGTAGTTCTGGCCTCTCTTGCACCCGGGGCAAAATCTTGATTGGTGCAGCTTCCCCCCTTTCTCCCAAAATTTTCCAGGCCAAATTTTAACACAATTTTTATTTATTAAAAAAATGTATCAACATTCGTGCCATCTTGAGATAATTCTTCTGTATTATGGAAATTTTTTGGTAAAATTTGCTCATTCCTACTGCCAATTGCGCACCTCTAAAAATAAAATTTCAAAATCACAAAACGATTAAAACCGTTGGATTATTTATTTGAAGTTTTGCGCCCCTAAAATTTCTGCGGCCTTTGCAAGTGCCCCCTCCCTCTTCCCTAAGACCACCTCTGGTTCATATCCTTAACAAAAAAATTGCTTGAATTACCTTTTTTGTTTTCTAAACAAAATGATTCTGAACTTAATCAGTAATGTCAATAGGTAAGATATCATCTAGTTCTTTCTTGGTAAGCGATCTCTCATATATGAAGTTTCGCAACTACTAATGAATGTCTATGGAAATGAAAGCTAATAGATATTTTTTCTTATTTGTTTATTAAAGTAACAAATAGCTACTTAAATTCAAAGGGGGATCTAGATCAAAATCTTGAGGGAGGATCAATATGACAAGGACGCTTTGTTTGGAAATTTACCTAAAATCTAATTTATTAAAATACTTTAGACTATTAGTTCTCAATCCAAACGTTTTGCTGCAGTTCGGAATTTAAACCCTAATTTATTCACTAGATACTTCCTCGGTTGTGACATCAACCTGATTCATCCTCAGAATACTGACTTTTTGGAGCTACTAATCGCTTACGGAGCAAACCCTGATTCACGTGACAGAGGTGGCTTAACTCCTTTGATGAAGGCCTGTAGAAACCCAAAGGTAAGAGGTACTCATAGAAATTAAAAAAGAGGGGATGTTGCTAAGGAATTCATGCTACCTAGACTAGAAAAAGCAACAAAAAGTCTATCAAAAAGGGAGAAGATTATCTAAAATTGCACTAAAATAGGTTTTTCTTTACTCCCCCTCTCCTTATCCCGTTTTAAAATCGAAAAAAAGCCCAGATAAAGAAAACGGGGGAAATTTCATACAACACAAGCCAAAAACGGGATTAAGATCCTCCCGAGCAATTAACAGCAGAAAAGGCGTCGAATCAACGTTTCGGTGCCTGATAACAATACCAAAAACCAGCGCAGCGAATAGTCGAGACATCTATTAAATAGCTAATTTGGTCGGTATTAGGCAGTCGCAAAACATTGGATGCAAATAGAAAAACATTCAATTTAGTTTTTATAAGTTTGTAATAAAACTTTAGGACAGTTAGATTAAAAAATATATAAAATCTTTTTAACCAGTGTTTTAATATTTTACAAAAAAAGCGGGACAATAAAAACAGTTATTTTACAGGCATAATTTTTAGAACAAGAAGTTGTGAATAAAATTAATTTTTCAGTAAAATATTTCTGTGTAAATTTAAGCGATTAGGCTATAATGAGCATCGGTCGGTTAATAGTTGCTGAAGTCCAAGTGCCTTTTGTTAGGTGAACCGTTTAATGCATTTATCATTGACTAATAAAAAAAAATATTTCATAAATTAGATAAGAGACTATTTATAATTCACCTAATCTTATTTTTTCTAACAGAATCTATCTAACAGAATCTCCGAAATACCATTTTTCATTAAAAAAATGTGGCTTTATCAATATCGTTCCTGAATATCATAAATAAAAATATTTAAATAATATTAATAAATATAACAAATATCAATAAATATGATAAACTTTTCAGATCACCATCAAAAGTTTTTGGAAACTAAAAGTTTTGTCTTTTTCAATAAGAAACACAAAATATTTGTAAGGCATTATAAGTTGTGTCCAGTTTTTAGCTTATTTTGAGAGTTTGGCTTTTTGCGGGCATTTTTTGTTTGTATTTCGTTCTATTTTAATTTATTTTTATTGGAGTCAAATCTGGTGTATATTCGGATTCAGTTTGAAGAACTGGATTAGGGTTAAAATCAGTTAGAGGAATCACAAACATACACATAAAACCAAAGAAAATGTTGCACAAGAAGGGGGGGAAAGCGGATGCATTAAAAAGGAAAACGCAAAAAAGCTCAAGAAAAACATACAGTTAGGAGAAAAAAAAAATAGGAATAAAATGTCATTAATCATGAAAGTCTTTTTAAGTCCTGCTAAAAGAATCAAATTAATCTTTATACTAGGCTTCGGCGCATCTGGAAGCCGATTCCAAATGAAAAGTTACATTTTGTGAATATGTACTTTTTATACAACACCAAGAAAGGAAAAACATGAAAAAAAAGTTTGCATTATTCACAATTTTTATTTATAATTTAACTCTTTATTTATAAGTTTATATTCATATACAAGTTTGTATCATTAGAGGGTTTCTGGTTTTAACCCCCCCCCTCCAAAAAAAAATTCAACTCGTAAAAAAGTAACAAAAAGGCGTATGAACAAATTTTTAATGCGTTTGGTATAAAAAAAAAAAATAAAAATCCTGGATAAGGCCTTGCATATATATATATATATATATATATATATATATATATGTTTCTAGTTTTATCTTAATTTTATTTATGCATAGTTTTATATTAATATTTTTCATTTCATCTATAGCAAAAAAGTTTTAAGACTGTCCCTGTCTCAAAAATAGTATCCAACTCACAGTTCTCATAGTTAAACCGACCTTTTTTTTTTTTTATAGATATATCTGTTTCTTTCAAAGTTACTATAAGACAGCTGGACAGATAAATAATAGTCATAAGAGCGTCATAACTAGCTTTGTGTCCAATTATCTCAGCTGGCAGCTCTATATATCCCTATAAACTAAATCAAAATTTTAAGGGCTGGACAGACATAGCGTCTTTTATCAGGGTTTTACAAGCGTACGCTGGCGAACAATAAGCTGACTTTTCCCCAGCGTTTCGTCGATAAGTACTTAATTTTTTTTGCACAAGGTCGATTACAGAATAAACCTTGGTTGCCTAAGATATTAAGTAGCATGTTAAGTGAGATCGTGCGAGTAACTTCACGAGCCCTGTATTGAAATTATCCAAATTTTGTTGAAATAGTCCCTCAATTTTGAATAAGTCAGCGTAAAAATGCTCAAAATTAGTGGTACGCTAGAAAAAAAAACTTGGCGCGAAATTCGCACGAGTTTCGGCTTGGAAGACCGCTGCATTTCTCCAGCCCAAAGGCCGTTTCTGCGGTCTTGAAGATTTACGATTTGCGTGAGAAATTCTAATTTGATTTTTACAGGGCTTAAATACTGTACTTACTCTTATCCATGCTGGAGCAAATGTAAACGCTCGAGCTGATGAGCGCAATGATTACAGATCAGTGCTTCACTATGCCATACTTGGGGGCAACGCTGATACTGTTCAGCTACTTCTGTCACAAGGTGCGATGGTAAACCCTACTTGGGATTCTTTTGCCGGGACTAAGCCTACAGCCCTTGATCTTGCTATCTTAAAGGGAGATGTGGAGCTTGTCAGGCTTCTGTTAAAAGCAGGTACAGATTTTGTTTTACAATTTCTAAACTAGTTTTCACACATTGGTTTTTAAGGGTTTCCATCTGAATTTATAAAAAAAATTCACCAGAAATCAGCTTTTGCAAATTTCAGATGTAAAATATAGGATAAAAAAAACTGCCTAACTATTAGTAATTTGAAACTGAAGAAGTATATAAACAAATTTAACATTATAGAAGAAAAGAATATTAAAGGAAATAATATATTCAACTTCAGGTCAGATGTCAGATGCTTCTTCTCAGACTTAAGAGAAAATAGTAAGTGACACTACGAAGCACAGTTTTTTGCTCACTAAAGTCTATTTTTACATATATTGCATTTTTTCATTATAAAATAAAAAAATTGTTTGTGCAATGATATTGTTTGTGTTCTTCACGTGAGATTGACGTATGGATTTGTCTTTAAAATATCTTTCACCCATTACAGTTTATTTGCTTTAACAAAACTGTAATTATGTATACACTTTCTTCTTCAAGAACGCATAGTCTTCGTACAAAGACTTTTTTTTAATTCTTGATGCTTGGTGTGAAAGAAAAATCAGGTAACCCCAGTGGGCAATCAAAAAATTCGTACTGCGTTTTTGAATTCAGAGTAAAGCGTTCCAATAGGATTAAATGTTTTCTTCTCTGAGAAATTTTACTGCATTCGTGTAGTCCTTTGTAAATTTCAGTGTATTCGCGTTTTGGATGTAAAAAAGTCATCTCCTTAGGAAGGTTTTTTCATGAGATTGAACATGCTAAATCCAAATGTTTAATTTACTTTTTATCAGTAGTATTTCCGGGGCTATTTAAAAAAATACATTTCTTCTTTTCTTCAATTCTTCTTTTTCAATTTTTTATTTCAAACTTCTTTGCTCCTTAAAATCCAATCTTAAAATACAATAAATCGTTAATCACTTATGTTAGGTTGTCTACTCTGCAAAACATTGTTTAAAAAAAACCGATGATTTAGTTTACTCGCAGGTTTCTACAAGATAACTTTATCTCTTCTATTAATTATACTAGCTACTATTTAATTACTAAATTATTATAATTACTAGTAATTACTCGACAATCTGGTTTTTGAACAATCAAAATTTAAATTTAAAGTGCCAATGTACCTTCGTAATATTTAACGGTTTGTTTATTATAAGCTTTGTGATTCAATTAATTATTTACTGATATCAACCAATTGATTATCTTAATTCTTTAAAAGCTTGTTGGAGCATTTAAACTATTAACAAATTTGAATTTTAAGGTGCCAATGTAAATGGTTCATCACCTATATTAGGTAGTCCACTTCACATTGCCTGCACAGAACATGTTCCCCAAAGGTCCTCCATTATTGAGTTGCTGCTTAAAAAGGGAGCAGATCCAAACATTTGTGTCATGAACGAAGAGAGTACCACAACGCTCAAAAGTGTAATGGCTGAATACCTGTCATCCAATGTTACTCCAAGCTCAGAAATTGTGGAACTTCTTTTGCGGCATGGCGCAAAGGTAAGCTAATGATCAATCATTTATTTATTAATGCTGATTTGTGGTAGTTTTACGATTGGTAGAATATTTGATCTTATTTTTTCTCAATTTTTGTTTAATGGAGTTCTTCACTTTTTTTTGGAAAGCAAATTCTGTCGAAACAGATTCTTAAATTAATCAAAAAAAAGCACGGTGAAATTACCAATAGTTTTGAATTGATCCTTTAAGCATCTCTCTATAATTTGCCTGCGTACTACTTCTATTGGTGACCATTCAGGGAGGGAAGGAGTCCTTGCTCCCTTAGTTTCTTGACCAAGCATAGGTTTTGAAGAATTTCTTTTTTGGAGTCTTTTCATTGGAAAAGGCCCCCTTTTCGATATTTTTATTCAGAAAAAGGGGAAAAAACGGAAGTGCACTTTTTTGGTGTAATTTGGCACTTTATGATGGCGTTATTAAGTCGATTTTATAAAAGTATAGACTATATATAAAAATTAGCTTGTAAATGAGCCCTTATACAGCTCTCTATCATGTTACATTAGCCTTATGGTTCTCCTAGTCAAGAGACGATTTATGAATAATATTGAGGGGGTCTGGGAGGGGGTATCAAAGAGAATGAACCGTAAACCTTATAAATAGGGTTTTAAATTATAGAGGTTATCGTTATCGGTTATCGTAGTACACTTATGGCTCTTCCCAGCCTTTCCATTCCGCGAATGGTATCCTAAGTGCAATTTTCGGGTGCCTCATAGCACTTTATGATGGCGTTATCATGTTGAAGCTATAAAAATATATTAGACATATAAAAATTACTTTTCAACGAGTCCTTAAACAGCTCTCTATGATGTTCTAGTGCCACGCTAGCGACAAAGAAAAAAAAACTGAAAAAATAGGACACATAGGTGTAACCCATCAAAAAGTGACTTTCCTTGTTGTTCAAGATCTAAGTTTCCTGCACAAGGTTTTCTACAATGCTGTACTTTTCGTTCAGCTCTAACGCTACTTTCAATGGCTTTCTGGATCTTTATAAACATTCCTGTAATTTTGTTTCCAAATTAACACTTTATTATAAAGATTAATCGAAATAGCAGTTACCATTTCTAAATCAGATACAAATGGCACATTTCTAGACTTTGTGACATTTTTAAACATCTTAAACTACAAATTGACACATTTTTAAACTTTTAGGTACTATGTACCATTGTTACCTCTATACTCAGTCGCTCTATAACCACTAGGAAAAATCTTAAGGAATTCCTTATGAATGCACAGCATTAAAAGCCAATCATGAGCAAACGTTGAAGAAAATTTACGCTGCCCCCTTTGTCCTTGGATCTGCTCAAAACTAATCAAATAATACTAATGAAGGTGTTATTACCAATTAAAACTTTAACTTTCTATAATTATTACCACTACTAACAACTCACCGCAGCACCAAGCCGCCTGAGGCCAACATAGCTACGCACGCTCCTCCTCCATCCCAATCTATTCAAAGCCTTCCTCTCTTAACAACTTCCCAGTAAGTTCCCATTCCCCCTAAATCTTCCCTACGACATCCCCCCATCCCAACCAAGGACGACTTGCTTTTCGTTCACCCCAACATGGTTGACCGAAAAGGACCATCTTCGGCAGTCTGTTATTCTTCATCCACAGAACATGCCCTAGCTATCTCAACCTTTCTCTCATCGTTTCCTTAGAAATTATGATTGAGATACACTTTTCTTACAGCCTACTGGTTGAGATATAGTCAGTCAGTCGGGGACCCAAAACAATCCGTAGACAATTTCTCTGGAAAACATTCAGAAATCTTCCTCCGTTTCTTGGAGTGCCCATGCTACAGAACCATACTTGACCACTATCACTTGGTTCGCAGACTCATTTTCCTATTCTTCCAAACTCTTTTCAACTGCGAAAGAAAAACCCTGGGCCTCGGCTACTCTATTTTAACATCTTCACTGCACCCACCGTCTTTACTAATAATACTACCTTGGTGAGTGAAACTGTCCACTTGATTTATTTATTTGTTACCCAATGTCACCTTTTCATCTTCACTTACTCCTAGCCTTAAAGACTTAGTCTTTTTGGCATTAATTTTCAAATCTATTCTTGTAGCCTGAACTCGAAAAACCTCTAGAAGTTCATTCATTTTGCTAACACTTTCATCTTGGATGCTTAGATAATCAGCATAGTCTAAGTCCAAGGAAGTTTTACTTCCTCATTAGGTTCCGCGTTCTCCCACTGCCTTTGCTGTACTCCTTAAGATAAAGTCCATCAAAATGATCCACATAAATCCTGATTTACGACTTCTGATTATTAACTTCTGATTTAATACGAAACCAGCTACTTACCTCAGCTACCACCTAAACTGAAACAGTGTTATTCTCGTACATAGCGCTAATCACTTGAATGTACTTGTCTGGTATACAATACAATTATAAGACCTTCGCTAAAGTTCTTTAATCAGCTGAATTGAACGCTTAAACTTGCATGTTTAAATTTATCGCAACGATATCCATTCCTAGAATAAGTGTCCCACAGACCTGGGAATTTACCCCTTCCCTCGCATAACTTTCTACTGAGATAATTAGTGGAGATTGTTTTGAGCTGCAAAAATGAAGCATAAAAGGACTTGCCCGAAGTACCTCCTTGAAAAATGCAAAAATTATGGCCCTACAATTTTTTTTTTCATGGTGTAAAAAAAATCCTCCCTGTCATAAATGTCTCTTAAGTAATACCATTATCAGGTATTATTACCATTCTGGAGACATTATCATGTACAAACTAAAAAAAAAAAAAAAACGGTGAGTAGTTGGGTTTGTGGGGTGGGTGGTAGCTTCCCTCAGATTTAAGAGTCCTGGATCAGTTTGTGGGAACGAACTGTTGGAAAAAGAAATCAAAATTAGAAAAACGTGACCTTGATCGCAGTATAAAAAAGAATCTATGTTTCTCATAAACCTCACTTGATCTAGATATTATTGTTCTTTTTTTTATTATGTTTAATTATTTATTTGTGTATTTATCCATTTTCAGGTTATCTTTAAGAGTCAATTTCGTCATCCTCTTGGGATCCTCAATTCAATTTCCAATGCATTTAACAACTACGAAGTCCTCCTTCAACTTCTTGATGCAAGCGAAAAATTTGATGTCACTCAAATGAAGAGAATGAGGATTCCGGATGATGTTCGTGATTTTGTGATAAGCACTGCGACAAACCCCTTGTCGCTAAAACACGGGGCGAGACTGGTTATCAGAAATATACTGGGATTAGGAATTCTATCTGCTCTTCCCCAACTCGAGCTACCCAAAGTTCTTCATCGTTATCTATGCTTTGAGAGACGCTGACAATGCGCTATATTTTTTTTTGTCATATTCATCACTCATGTTCAGTCATGCAGTGAATTATCATTATTTTATTTTATTTTGGAATATTATGTAGACTAGGTTCCACGGACATGGTTTTTCTCTTATTTGAACCATTTATTTTGAGTCGAATACATAAACATCCTTTTTTCCATATTACACCCCAAACAGATAATATGAAAGTATTAAATAAAATCATAATAGAATCAAGAAATTTTACAACTCTTCTGAGGCGTATTTAATCTAAATAACATTTTAAATTTTATAGCAATTTAAACGATTTTTACTCAATACCTGGCAAGTTATAATAATCTGAAGGGAATGTACACCACCATCATACAATAACTGTGGAAAGGGGCATATATTAGGACCCAGGAAGCTCACCACCTTCTGGAAGGTAATTATTTTGACTTTAAATAACCTTTGTTTAACTTAAAGTCTACTAAAACTAAAAATATATATACCATTGTAAAGTGCACAGAGTCGATATTTTTAAAATTTACAGCATCTATATAAAACATCCAGCCAACTAATTTTTAATTGTCCCATAGTAGATATCAAAGTCAACCAGCTACGAGCATTTCAAAAACTTAAGATTTTCTCTAAGAAAGTTTAAAGAAAATCACATTGTAGGGACGAGTAACGCGATGATAAGATTGACGTTGAAAAGATGGCATGCCAGCAAAGAGTACTTTATCTCTACCAGCAACAATCCCCGTGACCAACGATTGCGTGCAATACTTACTAATGTTGTGAATATCTATGTAGTTGTTCACAAACTGATAAACATGTCATTTCGTATGAAAAATACTTGAATACACATACATACATACTTTATCTTATTAAGGTAGTGCTGGACTCAAATCGTTGATCGATATAATCACTAAAGGAATGCCTGGACACAAAGGGGATGATAGGGATACCCACCACTCATTCGTCCAAAGAACCCCTATAAATATTAAAAATGTTTCTTTTTAACACCCCCTACCATTTTTAAGAATTCTCTGCTCATCCCCCCAGACCCCAGGAGTCTTAAATATGTGAATCTATGATTATGGGTTAAACCCTAGTAAGGCAGCCTAAATATATAAGCATAGTTATAGTCAGTGTTGCTAATCGTACAAGATTAGGCTTAAATACCCTGTTTCACAATAGTACCTATATACGCAAGGCGTGAAAAAGATGCTTTCATAGTGTTCCTGTGTTAAGTGTAGAAGCTTTATTTAGAGATTACACCACGGAATATTCAAATTATTAAAGTGGCAAAATTTTATAGATCTAATTGTAATTAGAAGATATGGTTTCATCTAGCAACTCTGCTGGTATTATGAGTTTAAATATTAAAATAAATTCAGATAGTCTGCTATATTAAACCTAGAAAAATTAATTAAATACAAATTAAATCGCTCATTAATCCTAGCTTTCATTTAATTCATTTAAAATTATGTAACTCTTTAATTACATATACTTATTTGCTAATATTATGCAGAAACACTAGATGTCACATGATGTTCTTCTTGACAAAAATTTGCGGGAGTCGGTCATATTTGTAATTTGAATGATCTGTGAATTATACCTTGTTTTCTTGTACTTTTATATCTTTGTATAGATTTGCAACTAATAAAGGAATTTGTTTTATGACTATTTTTTACAATTTATCACTAAAAGGAGAATCCTTCCAACCATCACCAAATTTTACTATTAAAGAATTCCCCGCTGGAAGGCACAAGGTTTTCGATTATTATTATTTTTTGACACCAATGCGGAGTATGCTTCAGTTACGAACCAGCAGAAGGGTGTCATCTAATGAAGACTGACAAAAATATTAGTTCAAAAATCTCCTATATGCGGAGGTTCTATATAAATAAAAAATCATTAAATCATGAAATAATCACCAAATCTAGTGGCAAATCGTGAACAATAGCAAATCTCCCTGAAGCATTCGATTTCAGAATAGGATATTTCGAATATTTTTCTCAGCGAAGACCCTGGGTCATCTTTTTGGTAGAGATAGATAATAGTATTAAAAGAAAAGTGGCAAAATAACAAGTTACTACATAGCTTTATTTAAGAAAAGATCCTTAAACACCATTATTACTTTTTTTTTCGTAAAAGACACTTTTAAGGTTAATTTTCGAGGTAATTTGAGTTCTCAAGCTTAGAGACTCTGAAGTATTTTTTTTCAAATCCTACTACTACTAATAACGCTCCGCAGCACCCAGCCACCTGAGGTCATCACAGCTTCGCACGCTCCTCCTCCATACCAACCTATTCAAAGCCTCCCTCTTTTCACCTTCCCAGGAAGTTTCCATTTCTCTGTTTAATATAAAATTTAGCCCTAGACAGTTGGTTGAAAAAGATAATCTTTGGCAATCTGTCATCCTTCATCCGCAGAACGTGCCCTAGCATTCTTAACCTTCCTCTCATTATAGCCCTAGAAAGTGGGACTGAACCACACTTTTCGCACAGCCTATTGTTTGAAATACAGTCAGTCAGTCGGGTAGCAAAAACATCCGTAAGCAATTTCCCTGGAAAACATCTAGAAAATTTTCGTCCGTTTTTTGGAGCGCCTATGCTTCAGAACCATGTTTGACCATAGTCATCACTTTATCTTTCAATATTCTAATCTTGGTTCATAGACTTATCTTCCTATTTTTTCTAACTTTTTTCAACTGTGGAAAAACAACTTGGGTCTTGGCTATTCTACTTTTAACATCTTCAGTGCATAAACCATCTTTACTAATAATTAAATAAAACAAACAGGGTTTTTTCTACGAAGAGTAAGAAGCAAAATTCAAACTTAAAACGAACCGAAATTATTACGTATATTAGGGGAGTTGCCCCCTCCTCACTACCTCGCTCTTCACGCTAAAGTTTTTTAGTACTTTAAAGAATCTTCTTATTGTTCTAACTAAAGGACCCTTGTGTTTCACGAGTTGTTCTTAGAGAATTGATACAAAAAGTCAAACTTTAGCGCAAAGAGCAAGGCAGTGAGGAGGGAGAAACATCCCAAATATACACAATAATTTCTGTTCGTTTTTAGTTTGAATGTTACTCCTTACTTTCAGTTGAAAAAAACTTGTTTCTTATTATTTATTTAATTTCTGATCATTTTTTAAGTAATGCCGGGGAAACCCATCTACCCCTCCACGGAAAAATCTTCCCCACGAAAAACTCTAGACAATTCAATCCCGGTGAAAATTTACCCCGGACAGTTACAATTAACATCTCCACATGTAAAATTGAGTCGGCAAAGAGAAAGTAAGACAAATAAAAAGAATTTCGTATAGGAGCTCTAGAACATTCCCCCAATGTAAAATTTCCTCTGAAAAATTCCCCCCCCCTCCGAGAAACTTCCCTCCTTATGGACCCCTCCCCCCCCCACAAACCAAAAAATGTATGCATACTTCCCAATTAGCAATACTATCCGTAAACAATGGGCACATTTCATAACTTAAATACCTTTCCCCGAGGGATGTTAGGTTTCATGTTATCTCCAAAGGCATATTTATTGGACCTTTCAACTATGCTGAAAAAATGGCTATCTAAAAATTTGATCAGACTACTGGGAAAAAAGGGCATGGGGAGGGGAGCTGCCTCTAATCTTTTTGGTCACTTAAAAAGGACAATACAACTTTTAATTTCCGTTCGAAAGAGCTCTTTCCCGATACTCTAGGACGATTGGCTCGATATTATCACCTCTGAAAAAAAAAGAACAAAACAAAAAAATAAACACGCTTCCCTGATCTTTCTTCTGAAAAAAAAAGAATACAAAATTCCACATTTTTGCAGATAGGAACTTGAAATAAGGTAGAAACAGTAAAGTTCTTTGATACGCTGAAAATGATGGTGTGATTTTCATTAAGATTTCTTGACTTTTATGAAGTATTTTCCCCCTTTTTTGAATATCAGGCAAATTTTCTCAGGCCCATAGCCTTTGATGGGCTATGGGCTAACTTAATGATTCTTATATATTTGGAATAACATAATAAGCCAATTCTTTTGATGCATCTACCGATATCAAAATTCCGTTTTTAGAATTTTCTTTATTATTGAGCCGCGTCGCTCCATACTTACAGTTCGAACCGTTTAGTTTTACAAAGGTAAGTGTAGCTGTCCAATTGATCGATCTTTTCGTTCCCAACGTCGCCTTTTCATCTTCACTTATCTCTAGCCTTAACGACTTAGTGTTCCTAATTTTTAAACCTATTCTAGCTTCCTGAACTCGCAAAATTTCTAAAGTTCATTCATTTTACTGACACTTAATTCTAGGATGTTCAAATCATCCGCAGAATCTAAGTACAGGAAATAAGAGTATTATTTTATATTTTTTAAAAGGGCATCAAGCCACTCTTGTCCCCTTCCCTCATCTTAATGTGAGCCTAGGTATGTATTACCAGAACAAATATAAAACCAATTCGTATAAATTATTTCATTGCGCATTTAATAAGATAACAACGAAATTCAAATTTTAGGACATCAATGAACGAAAATGCTGCATCTTCTGTATGCTGCATCTCTTCATACATTCTGCCATTGAAAAATGTAGGCTCAAGTCTTTAGGTTGGGCTGACATAGTTTTGATAAAGTCAAGGGTCCATAAGAACGAGTCAGTCATAGTCTCACAGGACTTGAACAAAGGCAAATTCCACAGTTCAACGTCGTCAAAGCTCTTTAGCGTTTCCATAAAAACTTCACCAAAAACAATTCTAGAATTGGAACATTTTTGTTTCGGATTATCATTTTCATGCATTGCTAGAGTCACGTGTTTTACCGAGCCGTGCACATTGATAGGAATTGTGTGAAATAGCCAACCCGAAGGGAGATCAATTACTTCTCTGCCAATCAATTGAATGTTTGATAATATAACTCTCTCTCCCCTTACTGGCATTTGAATATCCGAGAATTCAACAACTGATGCACTTAAATAACAATCTGGGTGTATATGAGAACGCATCACAGCAGTATCCTTCAGATAACCGGTGCTTTGAACAATAAAATTATATGTCTCTCTCATATCCCTATTTTTCGTTAAGTTGTCTAGATATTCCTTAATGGTTCCAAGGTGATAAAAATTCGAATTTTCGAGAACTAAAACACGGAGGGGGGTTTCTTTTAATGCTTCATAGATGGTCTGTTGCAGAAAATCGTCTCCTTTTATAATATTCTTTTCTCTACCTAAACAAGTTAAAAAATTACCATATATACAGGTTTCTTTTTTATAGATGTCAGAATGATGCTCCAGTTCCAGCAACTTATGAGCAACACTGGGGGTAATCCAGAAACAACTGTCAGAATAAACACATTCCGCACCTAAATATGGAAAATAAGTTTTTACTTACTTTAATAGCACATCAATAAAAATAAAGTTATGCACAATATAGATAAACACATTCCGCACCTAAATATGGAAAATAAGTTTTTACTTACTTTAATAGCACATCAATAAAAATAAAGTTATGCACAATATAGATAAACACATTCCGCACCTAAATATGGAAAATAAGTTTTTACTTACTTTAATAGCACATCAATAAAAATAAAGTTATGCACAATATAGCTAAACACATTCCGCACCTAAATATGGAAAATAAGTTTTTACTTACTTTAATAGCACATCAATAAAAATAAAGTTATGCACAATATAGATAAACACATTCCGCACCTAAATATGGAAAATAAGTTTTTACTTACTTTAATAGCACATCAATAAAAATAAAGTTATGCACAATATAGATAAACACATTCCGCACCTAAATATGGAAAATAAGTTTTTACTTACTTTAATAGCACATCAATAAAAATAAAGTTATGCACAATATAGATAAACACATTCCGCACCTAAATATGGAAAATAAGTTTTTACTTACTTTAATAGCACATCAGTAAAAATAAAGTTATGCACAATATAGATAAACACATTCCGCAACTAAATATGGAAAATAAGTTTTTACTTACTTTAATAGCACATCAATAAAAATAAAGTTATGCACAATATAGATAAACACATTCCACACCTAAATATGGAAAATAAGTTTTTACTTACTTTAATAGCACATCAATAAAAATAAAGTTATGCACAATATAGATAAACACATTGGATACAAAATGTCTTTTTGTGAAATTGAAATTTATACTAAGCGCACTTGGTCGATTGGTATAATACGTTTGTAGCTACCTCGTATGATTATCAATATACTTAAAGATTTTTGGTAATAAAAGTCTATTATTTATCCTAATGTTGTTTGAATAAATAGTTGAAAAACAAGGCTTTCGGTTGGATAGCTTGGTTGAAAAAAAAGCATTTGATACGAAAATTGAGTTTTTCGTGTTTAAACAGCCTAAAAATCCCTCAAAGCGGAGTTGAAATCCTCGAGTCATTTTAACGTAACAGCATCTGAACTACTAAAACCCGATAGAGAGCTTATTCATAGTTGAGACAGAAATATAGGCTTCGAAAGTTCACTGAACAAAATTAGGGCCTTACTTTCAGTTGTAAGCTTGTGATGCTAAAATCCTGAGAATGGTTTGCGATGCGAATTGTTAGAGCCTTCTGGTAAAAGTTGAGCACTATTCAAGGGCGGATCCAGGATTTTTTTTTTCAGAGGGGGGGGGTGCAAAATAGGTTGATCCGTAAACTTGCGTTCGAGCAAGTTTAATTAACGCAAACCTGCGTTAATTAAGTAAATTACACTACTTTAAATAACGTTAGGGGGAGGCGCGCGCCCCCCTAGTCCCTCCCCTGGATCCGCCAATGGCACTATTAGTGCAACGAAATTGTTGAAACATCAGGCTGTCTGATGCCACCAACCCACCCCACTGATGAAAACTCCTCCTTAAAATACTAAATATTTCGGTCACATATGCCTCTCATCAGTGTCTGTGTGTGATATAGTCATCAGTGTCTGTCATCAGTAGCAATATTAAGCTGATGACAGTCACTGCATATGTCGCCGAAATATCTAGTATTTTTTTGTGAAATCTAGTCTAGTCTGCCTAGTCTGTCTAGTCTAGGCTGTCTTGTCTGTTTGGTCAGTCTATCTAGTCTGTCTAGTCTAGTCTGTCTAGTCTGGTTTGTCTAGTCTAATCTGTCTAGTTGAGCCTGTCTACAGAATCTTAGCTAAGGCAAGCAGTTTTACTACCTATGGGTGGATTTTGTCTTTTCTTTTTTCATAATTATCTCGGGACATTGCCATTTTTTCTGTAGCATTGCGTGAAAACGGGTCGCCAATAGTTTTTTCTATTGTTCTAAATCATCAATAATTTTTATTGAAGAAGATAATTCTTGAGCCATGCTATTTTGAAATATTTTAGGCGGTTGACAACGATAAATAAATTGATGACAAAAAGACAAAGCCTAAGTGTTACTCCCCCAGCAATGTTGTCGTCAAGGCTGAAAAAAGGTTGCTGCAATGCTTTATGCTGCACAGGCAACGTAGATCTAGCCTCTATCTGTTACTGTCAGTGCAAATTATATACTGATCACTAAAAATATACTTAATTTAAACCTATTCCAACAACCCGGTTATATTTACACATTGATTGGGGTAGTTTCAAATTACTCTAAAAATAAAATAAACAAGGAAAGCCAAAGAGAAAAACTTACCGTTAATAGTAAAAGTACAACCATGGCTACGCATAGCAGACACAGACGGCTTCTGCAGAACTTGTTTACATTCATCATCAAACCAGGTAAGAGAAGAACCTGATGTTGGCAATGACAAAACATAAACACCATGGTTTTTACCTGAAATTAATTGCACAAATGGTACAGAAAAACCTCATTGACAGCCTTAAGGAAAAACACACTTATCTTGCAGAAGATAGACAAAGGGATAAAAAGAAAGAATTTACAAACACCAGCCCAAAATACTGGGGAAAAAACACTAAAAATAACGAGGCCACTGAAATCTTGCTTTCATAAGATCAACAGCTCACTAAAAACACATAAATAGTATAAGAATACAAAATACGTTAAAATATTTTCAGTATTTAAGATTTTCCCTGTATTTGCCACCGTGGTATAACAGAAAAAATGTACATAATTTAATCGCTCCAGACTTAACAGCACGGATGGCTTGGCTACACGTGAGGCAGTCCTAGTCTGTTATTTTGACGTTTTAGCCATTTCATGTTCTTTTCCCATGTTTTCAGCTTGCTGATTGCTTTGTTTTTCATTTTAGTTTCATTTTTTTCTCTTTATATTTCTTTACTCCGCTCTTATTTGTTTATTATAGCGGGCTATAAAAAAATTATTATGACTACGGAACAATTGTTTTTCAAGTATGTATTTTATCTGTATAATATTATCAATATTTTTAAATAGCGACGAAGACCACACTGCATTTCCATCATAAACAATGAGTAGAACAACAGTGAAATTTTGATACAAGACAATGGAACGCAACTTTAAATGAATATTTCGACCCTATACTCAAGGGCCGTCCTCAGCAAAACAAACGAAGAAAAAAACAATATAAAAGAAACTTACATTAAAATTCGATCATTAAAACTGAAAAAAGTTTTAAAAAATTTTCAAAACAGCCCTAATATCATTACTTCAAGGAAGTTCAACCAGGACTGGTACACAAAGCGAAGTGGAAAAAGACAATTCATTCAAATGGAATAAAAAATAGTTACAGACAAGCTCTTAAAGCTAATCTCGCCTTCTTGGCAGCCAGCCTAGAAGGTCTATCCGTAAAAAGACTATTTACGGAAAGACCTTCTCTATTTAAAGAAGGTCTTCTTTAAATAGAGATTTGGGGGAATATTTGCTTAATGCCCTATATACAAATTTAATTAGAAATGATTTTACTGTTTATATTAAAAAAACAGTAAATAATTCCACTCAACCTATTACGGATAGACCTTCTAGGCTGGCTGCCAAGAAGGCGAGATTAGCTTTAAGAACTTGTCTGTAAGTATTTTTTATTCCATTTGAATGAATTGTCTTTTTCCACTTCGCTTTGTGTACCAGTCCTGGTTGAACTTCCTTGAAGTAATGATATTAGGGCTGTTTTGAAAATTAAAAAAAACTTTTTTCCGTTTTAATGATCGAATTTTAATGTAAGTTTCCTTGGATATAGGTTCGAAATATTCATTTAAAGTTGCGTTCCATTGTCTTGTATAAAAAAAAAAAAAAAAAAAAAAAAAAAAAAAAAAAAAAAATCCCTGTTGTTCTACTTATTGTTTATCAATATTTTTTATATTGATATTATCAGACAAGCTAAACTTCTTCTTCTTCCAGGAAAGAAAATTAATTACTAATAATATTCTATCAAATGAGCATATATTACTGCAGCTCACGAATAGCTTTATGGCTTTTCCAATAAAATCAGAAGGAGTTTCTCATTCAAATCCTGGATCATTTCCGGCACTAATTAAAACATTAATTTATTGCAATTTTAATAATCAAAAGAAGCCATACTAACCAATCTCAACACTTGATGGATGAGCTAATGCAACTATGCCTTCAAAATTTTTGAAATCCTTAATCTTAAGTCCTTCCACAGTAAAGGTTTCAATGTCATCCGATGCCGCAAAGAAAACACCTCCGCGAACCATAAAAGGACAAAATCGCTGTGTAAATTGAATTTTCAGATCAAGGAGGTCTTTGATACTGTGTCCATGGACAGATACTGGCGAAAATATCTTGCCAAATATCGAGTGGTTCGGGAGTCGTTTACTAAATCCTCCTAAAATTGAAAAGAATTAAATGTAATTAGGGATACACACAGTGGCGGTTCTGGCCCCTCATGCGCCCGGGGCAAAATCGTGATTAACGCCCTTCCTCCTGTCTCCCAAAAATGTCAGGCCAAATTTTTAACAACATTTTTATTTATTAAGAAAATTTTGCCACCTGCTCCCTCTATTTTATTTTAATAAAAATAAAATTTCTAAAATTACAAAATCATCATTACCGTTAGGTTATTTATTTGAAATTTTGCACCCCTAAAACTTTTGCACCCGGGACAAATGCCCCCTCTGTCTCCCACTAACACCGTCTCTAGATACACCACACCTTCAAAAGTTACAAAAAATCAACTTTTTTTCTTACCGTAACCACAATCACACACACATAAAAGATCAATCACACACAGCATAATCACACAAAAAAGATCAAAAATTTTCCTTCAGTAGGCATAAAGGTGCCTGGCCTGTTTGACAATCTGTCGCCAATAGACGTTCCTGTCAAGATTATTTCTTTAGAGAAAACTTCAAGGTTTAGAAACTTTCTGCAACTCATAATCATAAGGATGGTATAAGAATTCTGAGAGCCGAATTTCACAGTTTGTACAGAACTTTTATTGCAATATCGCTGATAGTTTAGTATAGAGCGATGTGTCTCCCATACAGTATTCTTCTTATTATGGAGTTTATGACCTTTGTTGTTGATAAGTAATTGTGTTTAGTGAATTTTTTGGGGTTATAATACAAGGGATACTCTGAAAACCAATATACGACAAAAATTCAAAAATATAATGACATTTCAGAAAATCAGGCAACAGTTTCACTCAAATATGACAAAATATCTCGGATGGCAACTTTTCACAAGATGCATGTGTTATATCGTCTTATATTTGAAGATGCAGTTTTTGTCAAAATAGCATTTTATTCCAACATTAGTCTATCCTATGTTATTTACAAAAACACTAGATATGGCAATTTCCTTTCCAATGACCCTTCTCCCAACATAAGGGAGACGCGCCAATAATTCCCATGCGAAAGAGATTATCCTTTTTGCTTAAGATCGGAGACAATAATCTCCTAAATGGGGTTTTCCGCTAAGATGATTCCAATGGTACAGTTATCATTTCGATACCAATATCGAGGTGTTTCAGGCTATTTTTACAAATTCCCATACACTTCTTTTCGCAATAAACTTTTGCCATTAAGATTAACGGATATAACAGTTGACATTCCTGCACCAGTTTAATTGGTAGGTATTCTTCACTTGACAGTTTTTTTTTAAATGTTTTTTTTTTCGATTACTATGGGCTAGAGTTCGTTCTTTACTAGGTTATATCTGACGCTGTACACGCTTAGTAAATATTTCATAAATGATTTTGCATCAGATTCGATTTACAAGTATTTCTCAGTTTGCTGACTACAAACTAGAGGCTGATATTAGCCGTTTTTGCACGACTATGATAATTGATGTAAGGCTGATCTCCACGAGATTCAACATGTCCGGCTTTCTATATAAATAGATGAAGGGGATTTCTGACTCCCTAGCCTTTTTCAAAAGAAGAGGAGTAGAAGAGTGGCAACATCGATTTCGTTTGTCGTAAACAATTTTCATTTTAAGTTTTGTTTTAATTTCTGTTCGTTTTACGCTTGATTTCTTTATGCGTAGCAATTTCTACTCGTTTTAGGTTTCACACCTTGTACAAGCTCATTTCTGTTAACATTTTAACTTTTAAATTCGCTCTTTACTTTTCACGAATAAACTTTGTTTTTTTTTTCTAGATTTAATTTACTCCAAACTATAAGATGGGTTGAACATAAAAGGTAAAATATATTCTGCTAGTTTTAACTTCTAAACTCGCTCTTTAATTTTCACGAACAAACTTTGTTTTTGTTTTCTAGATTCAATTTACTCCAAACAATAAGATGGGTCGAGCATAAGGGCTAAAATATACTTCAATTTCAGTTTTAATTTTGTCGCTATTGGTTTCTTATTATTAACGTCCAGGTTTCCACTACTATTTGCCAAAGATACTAAATTTCAAAACAGAGGGAAATGTTTTACACGTCATTTAATGTGTTGGAGAAAAAATGTTAATGAATCAGAAGCAAAAGGGGAAGGATCTCCCCCCTCCCTGTGTCAAAGCCCCGATCTCTTCTAAAGAATCGTCCTGTGTTCACCTATGCAGGTGAAAACATTTTTTACGCTATTTCAAATTTTGATTCCTATGGGTTTCTGTTTGTTCTTCATTAGGTTGCAGCTATCGCTGCAAGGATGATATTGATCAATTTTAGAGGAAGACTCACAAATTTTGGAGGGGGTGGATCCTCCTTAGATCCACTACTGACCTATGTTGCTTTTACCTGCATATAAGAGTGATGCAAATGGTTCATTTACATCACTCTTATACGCAGGTACTGCATCAGTAGAAAAACTGCTTTTAAAATAAAAATGAAAATAATTAGCCCAACGAACGTATACCTGCATGTACAACTAATATCCTTTTGCTGAAAATGTTTTCCCCATATTTTTCAAAAAGACGATTGAGACAATAAATGCTTGAGCCGCCACTACCAATGGGAAATTCTCCAGGATCTGCGCATACTTCAAATTCTATAGACGAAGGAATTGCATTGCTAAGCTTCTTTGCAGCAATCTGAAGAGAAAATGAAGCGATGTCATAACAGTTTTTAATGAAAAGATAAATTATAATGAACAGAACAAATACCACATGCCGACGCTGACAAAACTGTCATATCTACTTAAGATTGACCTCATATGGTTTTTAATTCTATAAGTGATGAAACAGGCACGTATATAGAACTCTTTTTCGTAGGAAAAGGAATCCTAAATCTTTTGGAGATGGACAAATTTTGGAGATGGTCAGTTTCGTCAAATCGGTAATGAACCACAGAAATTTTTTTAAAATAAACTTGGCAATTTAAGCAATTATTGGTGCCCTTGTTACATCCCCCCCCCCCCCCAAGATTTTTCTCTAGATCCACCTTTGTCTTCCTCTACCTTGTATCTGTTTAGTGGAGCAAGGAGAAGGTTGATGGACCCTTTGCTGTTCATAATACAAGTAAATAGTATATAGAAAACGTGGAAGTGCTTTAGTGACAGAGTGCAAAAAGGAAAAAAAAGTCCATGGACAATGGAACACATATTGATTAAAGGTTAAACTAGTTTAGTACAATGCTAAAAAGATATGAAAAGTTTAGCCGGTAGGGTTTTAAATAAAATTTAAATTATAAATTCAAAAATTTAAATAAAAAATCAAATATTAAATTCTGTTAATAGTGCTTCTTTTTTATGTAAGCCATTTGAAGCAAAACAAATCAATGTTATGTAACCTTTGTCTAATAAAATAAAAAGTGCTAGATACACAAGTCTGAAACTCGGACCATAAAAAAATTTTGATCAAAAGAAAACAAGTAGAAAAAACAACTTTTTAATTCTGCATAATTATTCAGTAAACATGATAAAATACAAATTAGTACCGCGGTTATTATTTTATAAATATGTATCATAATAACATATAGATGGCATTAATTTATTAGAAAACAGTTTAAGGGTTCATAGAGCCAAGCAGGATTTAAAGAAAAGTAAGACTTTAGTATACCTGATTCTTGTAAATTTCCTGTTGTTGGCGATCTTTTGAAGTCAGAATTACAATCTCCCAACATGGTGTTTCAGCCATATTCTACCTCAAAGGATATTCTAAAGTATACAGTGCCATCTACTAGAACGTTTTTTTGTTTGAAAGAAGCAGTCGATTGAGTTTATTTCATAGATTCTTAATTCAACTGATGCTTTTGCGAAGAAAGTTGTATGGATGGGTGCAAACCCTTTATAACGGGTCTTCCAAGAGTAATCCAAAAATTAATAAGCAAGTTTAAACCCTTACAGACCTTATGTAAAGCAGTATGATAGGCAGATTAAGGCAACGTAAAACCACTGGAAGACTTTTTTGAATAGGAAATTCTATTCTCATCAATGATGCCAAACTGACTGAGACAAACTTCAAATGCGAAAAAAAGGCTGGAAAAGTCATTTAAAATTTTTTAAATCCCATAATATTTTTTTAATCCTTTTCTTCAGGAAAAAATTAAACTTGTTCAACTGTATGTGAACTCCAATGGGCCAAATGCTTTATTTATTTTGGTGTAAAAAATAAGCTTAATAGCTTAATAGAGCTAGGCATTATTCCTATCAATTAGAAAAAGCAAATAATGATAAATATAATCGAGGAAGTAAAATCATGCTTTTACTGCTTTTACATGTTGAGCAGAGAAATTTGCTGTGTTTACTTAAGCTGTGAAATAAGATAACATATTTGAAGTTATGCTTGAGCTATTATCTTAAGCTATGTTTATTTAAGCAAAGAAATGGGCTATGTTTATTTCTTTGCACAACATCTTTGCCGGGCAAGCAATGATACATAGAACAGATATGTAGCTTATTGTGCATCTTCCAAGCTGTTCAACATTAGTATCATTATTTATTATAGTCAAAACTATAGTGCAAAATTAGTAAAGAGCAATGTGTTTCCCAGGTATTTTTTTCTAGTATCATCATGTAGCTTACAACGGATCGTAGAAACGTGAAAGAGAGATCATTTGAACACTAATTAAAAGTCCCATTGCCAGTTCCAAGGAGCAAAACTACTTGCAGGGCAAATTGCATTCAGTCGATGATCCATTCGCTCCCAAAGACCTTCAAACCCATGTGGCTTTGGATCAAAATTAATTAAAAAAAATTTTTTTTTTAAACTGAAAGTAAGGAGCGACATTAAAACTTAAAAACGGACAGAAATTATTCGTATATGAAAGGGACTGTCCCCTTCTCAACGCCTCGCTCTTTACGCTATAGTATTTTATTGTTTTAAAAATATATAGTTGTGAGAAAGAGTCAAACTTTAGCGTAAAAAGCGAGGCGTTGAGGAGGGGACAGTCCCTTTCATATACGGAATAATTTCTGTTCGTTTTAAGTTTTAATGTCGCTCCTTACTTTCAGTTTAAAAAACTCGTTTTTTTTTGTTTAATTTTTGAACGTTTTTGTATAAATGCAGGTTTTGATCTTGGCTCACCGTACATGAATAATTAAAAAAAAATTTTCATATTAATTTACTTTTATTTAGTTAAATGGCTTTCTCGAAATTTGTTTAATTTTATTTACGAACGTTTTTATTAGTAATAAATATACGTAACTTACGAATTAACTTAGGTAACGAACTTCTATATTCATATTTTTTTAATATGTTTATTAGGGGGTTCGGCCCCTAGTCAATACCTTGCTCTGTAAGCTTAGGGAAAAAATGAGCGTGGGAGGGGGCCTAGTTGCCCTCCATTTTTTTGGTCACTTAAAAAGGGCACTAGAACTTTTAATTTCCATTCCAATGAGCCCTACCACGATATTCTAGGACAACTGTGTCAATACGATCACCCCTGGGAAAAAAAACAAAACAAACAAACAAACAAATAAACACGCACCCGTGATCTTTCTTCTGGCAAAAAATGCAAAATTCCACATTTTTGTGGATGGGAGCTTGAAACCTCTACAGTAGGGTTCTCTGATACGCGGAATATGATGGTGTGATTATCATTAAGGTTCTATAACTGTTAGGGGGTCTTTTCCCCTTTTTTTGAAAATCATCCAAATTTTCTCAGGCGCCTAACTTTTGATGAGTAGGATTAAACTTGATGAAACTTATATATTTCAAATCAGCATGAAAATCTGATTCTTTTGATGTATTTATTTGTATCAAATTACCGTTTTCTAGAGTTTCGGTTACCATTGAGCCGGGTCGCTCCTTACTTACAGTTCGTTACCACGAACTGTTTGATTCAAGGTAGTTCTTTTAATTCAACCAATTGAAAGGTACAAAAATGCGCCTTTAGGGCTACGCAATAAATGAAGCCTCGGGAGTAAGAACCCCAGAATGTTCGAATGACCCGAATAAAACAGATGCTTCTTAGAAACATTTTAATATGAGAATAGGTAGACATGTTAAACCTTTTTGAAATCAGAGCTATGCAAGGAATTTAAAGGTGTATTATTGAAGGATATGCCTTTCCATGAAGCATAGGAACAAGATTGAGAAACGGTGTTTGATTTCTATCGAATTCAGTTTATAAGAATAATCTGACTAGCTGATTACTAAACTAAGTCTATTATTGCAATACAGACCCACAAAATCACAAAAGACAAAAGAAAAAGGATACTTTTTCAAAGCAAAATGGAAAATATTTCCAAAAGAAGGGTTATATTTTATGCAAAATATGAAACTCTCACGAATTCCAGAATTAATCGACTCGCTGTTCCCTAGAACCCATAACCTACCATAAACTGACAAATAATAAAAAGTATATGCACATACAGTCCCCTTTGGATGGTTGTTTTTGTAAATCCCCACTTGTAAAATCGTTTCTTTTTTTTATCAGGTGAGGCTTTCCATTGGCTCCCGGCCCGACCCTGTTTCCGATAAATGGATATACAGTTACATGCATCTAAACTTATACTGCGCTGAAAAAAGCCAATTATAATTAATGATTATTGTTTTTTTGGTACCATTTTCTTTCCAAAGCTCTAGATAAAAAAAAAAAATAATAATAATTGACCCATCCTCTTTTATTGTAAACGCAAGAAGGGGCTACACTTTTAGTCCTTTTTACTAATTATTCATATACGCTGCTGAATTTGATATTATTCCCCATTTCAGGTTAAAGATACTCACAAATAACTAATAATCATTAATGACAATTGACTTCTGCTATGTATCCTTGGTGTATACTTTTTTCTAGTATCACTCCATAAAAAAAACGCTTTCCTAGAAAGCTATTACCTGAGTTCTGAAAAATTTTATAACAAATTTGAAATATTCGTAGTCGAAGCATCTGCAAAAACCATCAGTAATTGTTCTTAATGCAACCACTTTAAACCTCTCGGGGTAGTTGCTCTGTCCAGTCATAAAACAAAACCTTATTCAAGAGGTTACCCCGGCTACTGGCAAACCCGGCTACTTGACAAATCTCATAGCAATAGATCTGAAAAAAAGCTTTCGACCTGATCAACCACAGTAAACTCATCAAAAAATTACTTACAAGGCATAGTATCGTCCCTGCTTTAGTTCAAATCATTGCCAGCTTTCTCTCGGATCGAAAGCAATACTAAATATAAGAGCGTGTTCTCAACCAAGGTTCAAATCTACTGTGGAATGCCACAAGGAACAACCCTTGGTCCTCTTTTGTTTCTTGTCATGGTCAACGAGCTGGCAGAGTCCTTTCCAAAAAGATGGAAGTACCTCGCTGCTCTATCGTTAACTGAAATTTGCCACAAGGACTCCCCAAGCAACGCGTGTGGTATTATCAAGGACATTAAGAACCAGGCTACCAGTAACGACATGGTGGTGAATGTGGATAAATCCGTTGTAATTCCAATTTCTTTCTTGATGACCGAACCAACCTATAATCCGCTCCTACACCAACAGAAGATGGTCGCCCTAATTAAGCTGCTAGGTGTCTATATTTCATCAGATATGAAGTGGGACAAAGAAGTAGGAAGCAGAGTCAAATATGGAAATATGGGTATCTCCGCTATGAAGTTGCTATCTCGTTATGGTTTTCCTGTTGAGCATCTTTTGAGGTTATATCTTTCTTTCATTAGACCTATCTTAGAATATTGCTGTCAAGTATGGCGTACCTCCCTTACTCTTGACCAGTCGGAGACATTGGAGCGAGTTCAGTACCGTGCCCTGCTTGTGGCGTCTAAATCTCCTAAAGTTCCTTATATATCGCTCCTCTAAGAATTTAGACTTGTTACCCTTGAAAAAAGAAGGCAACAACTTAGTCTCAATTTGGGAAAGGGTATCTTGAAAAATCCTAATGTCTGTGATATACTTCCTCAGGATTTTCCCCTTGTGGACAAAGGTTGCAAGGGTCTATTGCTGAACCTATACCAAAAATACAACCAGTGTTTACAACCCATGCAAGATATGAAGAAAGTTTTGTGCCTGGGTTTCTTCGCCTTTATAACTTAGATGCCTAATTTTATATATAGATGTATGTTATTTTTCTCTTTCTTTTTTAATTTTATCGACCGTGCAAGCGTTGAGAAAATTGTATTTGTTTTGACCATGTCACTAAATGTGAAAATTGCAATTTGTATATGTAGACTTTTTGAATTATTTACTATTGTCTTGACGAAAAAACAAAGAATCGGCCCGACCGTGTAAGCGTTTTGAAATTAAGGGAACATGATTTGATTTGTTATTGAAGAAGTTTTTAAAAATAGAGACCCTGTAGATGAAGGTTTAGCAACGTCAGCCAATCTTGATGGCCTATCCTATGCTTGAAAAAATATATTTAAGGTTGTTCCAATTGTCACCATTGTTACTACTGCAAACTCGGTGTGAGCGAAATGAATGAACATCTAGAGTTTTGCGAGTTCAGGGTGCTAGAATAGATTTAAAAATTAATGTTAAGAATACTAAGTCGCTAAGGCTAGGAATAGGTGAAGATGAAAAGGTGACATTGGGTAACGAAAAGACCGATCAAGTGAACAGATTCGCTTACCCTGGTTGTATTATTAGTAAAGAGGGTGGGTGCAATGAAGATGTTAAAAATAGAATAGCCAAGACCCAGTGTGTTTTTTCACAGTTAAAAACACTTTGGAAGAATAGGAAGATAAGTCTGCGAACCAAGATTAGAGTACTGGAAGCTACAGTGATGATAGTGTTCAAGTACGGTTTTGAAGCGTGGACGCTTCGAAAAACAGAGGAGGATTTGCTAGATATTTTCCGGAGAAAACTCCTACGGATTATTTTGGACACCCGACTGACTGGCCGTATTTCAGGCAGTAGGCTGTACGAAAAGTGTGGTTCAATCCCACTTTTTAGGGCTATAATGAAAGAAAGGTTAGGATGGCTAGAGCACATTCTGCGGATGAAGGGTGATAGATTGCTAAAGATTGTCCATTTTCGACAACTGTCTAGGGCTAAACGGAAAACAGGTCGTCCTCGGTTGGAGTGGGAGGATGTCGTAGGAAAATATTTAAGAGAAACGAGAACTTCCTGGGAGTAGTTAAAGATGGAGGCTTTGAATAGGTTGGAATGGGGGAGGAGCATGCGTAACTGTGTTGGCCTCAGGCAGCCTGGTGTCGTGGTGAGTTATTAGTAGTAGTAGTAACAAATTTAAAGATAGGATTCTCAAACGTAAAGGGAAATTTATAAGATTATTTCGAACGCACAAAAATTTTTAAGATTATTCGAACGCACAAAGATTTAAGATTATTTTGAACGCACAAAAATGCATATTTCGAATGCATTTTAAAATGCATTATAAAAATACAAATAATAAAAGTTGTCATTATTTATTCATTAATGGGCATTTTCTACATTTATTCTTCTAATCGTCTTCAATTTTCCGCTAAAAAAAATATAAAAAGTATTTCTAACACCATTATTTTAGCTGGCGGAACAAAAATTATTACTAAAATTGGTGTTAAGATTTCTCCCGTTAGAATAGCGGAACTTTTTTTCTGGCACATTGCTCAAACTCCCAAATTTGAAATGAACATGTGCAGCAAAAGAAAAGTCACATTTTTACTCTGATTCCAAATAAACAAGAAAGGTTACTTTTAAAGCTGCCTATCAAGTGCTACTAAAATGAAAAAGTTTCGCATAATCTTAGAAAAAAGGGGAAATACCCCCAAAATATATGTACTCCTGATAAATATCGAGAATAAAAGAACAGAGGTTTGAAGAAGATGCAAAATTTTCTGTTTTTGCCGAGAAAGAAGCTGCAAAATTTTCTGTTTTTGCCGAGAAAAATAGTCAAGGATGCCTGTTTTTTTTCAAAGAGCTTCTCTGTCAGATTAACAGTAAAATATAAGCAGGGCTAAGGGTTTCATTCAAACTGAAATTTAAAGTAGCAAAAGTTATCACAAAATACCAAAGTAGCGTTTTCTTACTTTTTTGTTTGATGGGAACAAGCGTAGACGTCGAAGCTTTCTTCTATTTCCCTTCGTAACATATTTCCTTTCTATTTCCCATCGTAAAGTTTCTCCTTCGTAACATTCTAACTCTTCTCTAATTTTTTTATAATCTTTTTTCTAACATTACAACTTTCCTCTTGTATTTCAGCTGAAAAATAAATCATGAAGCAAGATTCAGAAAATGAATACTTTTTGTAGGATTCGTTTCTTCAGACCCAAATGACCAACAAGAGCAAAATCAGAAGCTATTTTTAAGCAAATTCTTGAATAAAAATGCAGATTTTGAGTAAATAAAGTTCTTGAAGTATAGTCACAGTCTTTCCGTTTTTCCATGTTTTGTTTATTTTGATTACGCATTGAAAATGAACCGTGAATCATGGTCCCAGATATTTGCAATTCTTTTTCTGCTTCAATATTGGCCTAATCATGCTGGTTTTCTGTTATTATTTTCTTTTAGTATAGTCGCAAGTGTTGCTCCATAATTGTGACTCAAGGGGCACAGTTGTGGCAGATACTTCACAGGACCTATACACCAAGGGTCTGCTTTAATCTTACTGATCGAAACCGTGACCCATGGGTTACATTTGCTGTAACACTTCACGGGATCTAAGAACTAAGGGTCTGCTTTAATCTTCCTGATCGAAACCGTGACCCATGGGTTACATTTGCTGTAACACTTCACGGGATCTAAGCACTAAGGGTCTGCTTTAGTCTTCCTGATCGAAACCGTGACCCATGGGTTACAGTTGCTGTAAGACTTCACGGGACCTACGCACCAAGGGTCTGCTTTAATCTTCCTGATCGAAACCGTGACCCATGGGTTACAGTTGCTGTAACACTTCACGGGACCTACACACCAAGAGTCTGCTTTAATCTTCCAGATCGAAACCACGACCTTGGGTCACAGTTGCGGCAACGTTTCACGGGACCTACGCTACAAGGGTCTGTTTAATCTTCCTGATCGAAACCACGACAGTTGCAGTTGCTGCAGTTACAGTTTCTGCAGTCCTTCACGGGACCTACGCACAATGGGTCTACTTTAATCTTCCTGATTGAAACCATGACCTTGGGTCACAGTTGCTGCAACACTTCACGGAACCTACTCACCAAGGGTCTCCCTGAATCTTGCTAATCGAAACCGTGACATTATCGACCGACAAATGACACACAACCAAAGAATCAATGTGAAATAGATATACCTGCAGGAATAAGGGGTTGAACTAGTACTAGTCAAGAGATTTTAGAGCCATCCGCAATTACTAAAGATTGGACACATTTTTCCACAACACTTATTTAATAACAAAAAAAAAACAGATCTTAAAGCATAGGCTACAATTGGAGATTATATTTGAAAATTCTACAAGTCAGAAAAGTAAATATCTATCTTTCTCTTTTATAGATTTTCTTTAAAATAACCCAAAAGGGCTCATGAGATAGAGAACTGGGGAGACTCTCAATCGCAGAAACAGCCTCGTTGTAGGTCTTTTCTTCGTAACCAGCGTATACACCGTTTATTCCAATTGTTGTATACATTTCCTTTACTTTGGATATAGATTCAGCATCGTTTTTACCATAATTGTCCTGGAAATATGAAATTAATAATAAATATTCGCGAAATGCAAGTGTTGCCAAAAAAAGCATATCTGTCTCAAAACTTTCATGAGCGTTTCCAAGACGAATTAGAATAAATTTATTGATAATAAGGCTTAAAGTTATCGAAGATGGTAGGCGAGGAAAGATATGGCCTAGCCTATTTCTCTCCCTAGTCTTAATAGCCGCGGCTTTGAGACTCCTAGATGAATAAATGAGACTCCTAAATGAGCTGCATTAATGCCCTCATATAGCAGACTAGGGGAAATACCTCCTCCCATCCGAAACAAATTGATTTGATAGACAGACTACTTAAAAGAAAAACAAAAAAACAAGCAAACCAAGAGAAAAAAAGGATCCTTTCTCGATCTATGAAACCCACCCTCACGGATAAATTCCCCTGGCGCCACCCTAAAAGCAATACAAATATACATCTATGGCAGCGCTTAGATGAAATAATAAGAAATATTACAAAATAAACTCCGTTAAATTGTATGAAGGATGTTCAGAGCGTGACCTTGATATGCCTCGAAGAATTCCAGAAAACATTTAGAATCCGTCGAAAAAAACCGTGAAAAAGCTCCCTCTGGAGTTTACTGGCTATTTAGAAGTGTATTCAAGCTGAAAGCAAGGTCATGTTTATATGTTGTAAGTCCTTTAAGGTGAATTCATCCATTCTCAAAGCAAAAAAAAAATAAAGTATTAGAATATCATCATTATTGCTAGCACCGAAAATGCCACATATATCACATAAAGAACATACTATTTCAATAATATGAATAAATTGATAAACTCAAAATTAAATCAATAATATTCGTAAATTATAAAAAGGTTTGTCCCAAGATAAATAAAAAGGGAAGTACTAATAGGGTACACGAACAGTATAAGATGTCTGGATGTTTGTACATCCTTTTGTAAATCTTATATAGACATTATATAAACCTTTTGTAAAGCTTATGAGATTAAAAAAAAGTTGCCTGAATATTCTTTATAATCAGCAATAATAGTTTCGCCTAAGTGAGTCTAAAGGAGATTCGGAGACAAATAATTTAGTTGAAAAAAAGAAAAATCTATTTATATTTCATTAGAACTTTACAGACTAGCAATTTTGCCTTACTGTTCTATGGTAAAAAAAAAAACATTTATGCTTTTAGATTCCAGTGAAATGATAAAATTCCCGTAATTTGTATTCACATAGGATAATAATACAAAGCATCACTGATTCAAAAACAAAGTTGCCCAAAAAGTAGTTATTCTAACATCTTATTTTATGTGTGTGTCCCTTCTTTTCTAATTAGTGGATTTAAATCACTGACAAAAGGTATATAATACAGATGTCCAACTGGTCCATCTTGTAATGTTAAAAAAGGTGTCAGACATTAGTCGTGTCTTTAAGCTATTCTTAGTGGCGGTGATGTATGTTTGAAGACAATGTTTCCCTGTTTATTGAATATTCAATTTAGTCAATCCACCTACACATGTTTTTTTTTTAATAATAAGTTTAAAACGATTATAGGTTAAAAATGGTGAGTAATCACAAGACAATTTATAATTTTTTTCATATGCTATTTTTAATCCTATCGATTATTTTGTAAAGGTGAAATAGTTTGAATCTCATTTCATGAACTAAGTTCAAATTCGTTCACTAACGAAAAGATGCCGACAGTTACTAAAGTGCTTCACTGCCAGACCAATTTTGAACCCAGTCTATTTGGTTCACTTTTTGCTGATTTCCCATACTTTTTGCTTATTTTGCTTATTTATACTTTTTGCTTATTTATACTATCCCATACTTTTTGCTTATTTATACTTTTTGCTTATTTTGCCCAGTTCCAATAAGATTTATCATGCTTCTCTCGTTAATTGGTCTCACAAACAATTTTAAAAAACTATAACATAAAATCTACTACTTAATTCTTGCCCTTTACCATGGAGAAACGGAGGACGGATGCCTATAAACGTTTCCCATTTGTATATATTCTACAAAATTTATTAAATGATTTTCAATTGGAGCAAATTGAGCAAGTTCAGCTACAAAACTGTGCGGAACATTATTCAGTTTAAATAGAATAAAAAGTGTCTGAGAAACGCAACTGAAAGAGTCATATTAATCACTTTTTGGCCTAATATACTTTAATGTAGAATGCTCTCTGATTGCTGCGAGACCAAAAAGCAGCTGCAAGAAGATGTACTTACCTCTTTACACTCCTTTAAAACATGTATATAACTCAAAATTTAAATTCAACTCGAAGACGAAATAAAATTGAAAATTCAAATACAAATCTTTAAAAAAAAGGAGAATAAAATTATGTATGTTAAAACTTTAAATACCAAATTCAAATACCAAAATTACACTTCAAAATTATAATACTGATCCCTCATCCAAATAATTATTGGGTCCCTTATCCAATTTATCATTCAAATAAAAAAAAAAGCCCGAGCATCAAAGCTAAATAAAACTCTTTTCCATAGCTCAAATCAAAGAGCTTAAAATTTACGCTTAAGTTCCAAAATTAAGAAACTCAAAATTCATATGTCAAATTTAAACTAAAAATTCACTCTCAAACCCCAAAATGGAAAATTCAACTTTTCTGTTCAAAATTCCAAATCCCATGAGATAATTCCATAATATACGTTCGGTCAGAAGAGTTATATTCTTAGTTTTACTTGTTATTGACTTTAAGGTATATTGAAATTCAGGATAAAACTACATACCTGTATTTTTTTTATTTTGCCCCAAAAAAATCCAGGCCCGTGATATAGGCTGCCAGCGATGACACCATTTCTCATGTTCGATTTAGCAAAAATATTATTTTTTTTTTAATTTGAGTTGATTCACTTAATTTAATTTTAAAAGCTAAATTAAAATATCTAAAATTTGATGAAACAAACTTTTAAAAATTCAAATCTCTCGGAAGCTCAGACAATTTGGTGCCTTTTCATTTTTTTTTCTTTTATAAATAATAATTTTTTTTGACAAGAATTATGCATTTATAAGAATAAATACGTTTTAAGAATTATGTGCCCAAGTTATTTTACTGTATCTTTTAGTCCCAAGAGTCAAAAATATTTTTTTTTCAAAAACAAAAATTCCCAAGATGTTGGTTTTTAATGAGACCAGTATAATGCAGTGCTAAATTCTACGAAAAGAAGAAATAATTTAGGAAAAAAAATGGACGCAAGAAGTGGTGTAAAAAATGAAAATCTCAAGTCAAAAATCAAAAATTAAAGAGGGACGGTGGTGCTATATGATCGAGATCAACAGGAAAAAAAGAAAATAAAATCAAAGTTTTGGATTAAAGTTTTATATAAACATTCGTAATTTTTAATATTAATTGCCTAGAGCATCCTAGAGCTATTAGTCCTAGAGCATCATAAAAATTCCATATATTTATGATGCTCTATATATATATATATATATATATATATATATATATATATATATATATATATATATATATATATATATATATATATATATATATATATATATATATATATATATATATATATATATATATATATATATATATATATATTATTTTCATATATAAAATAAAAAGACGTCTTGAATGTGTGCTCGAGCGGCATGTAAGTAAATTTTTTTTTTTTGGGGGGGGGGGGGGCCTGAGATATCATGATTTTTATAATTTCTCCTGTTATTGCCTAAGCTTTACATACATTTTTTCAACATTTTGATATTTTTTCACATTGATTACGCCAAATTTATACCTTAAAAATTTAATTTTAAATTTTCGAACTCAAGATTCAAATCACGATATATATATATATATATATATATATATATATATATATATATATATATATATATATATATATATATATATATATATATATATATATATATATATATATATATATATTATTTTCATATATAAAATAAAAAGACGTCTTGAATGTGTGCTCGAGCGGCATGTAAGTAAATTTTTTTTTTGGGGGGGGGGCCTGAGATATCATGATTTTTATAATTTCTCCTGTTATTGCCTAAGCTTTACATACATTTTTTCAACATTTTGATATTTTTTCACATTGATTACGCCAAATTTATACCTTAAAAATTTAATTTTAAATTTTCGAACTCAAGATTCAAATCACGAATTCCCATTAAAAAAAAAAATTAATGTTAAATTTAGAAACTAAAAGTTCAAATTACAATATCAAAATTTTAACCTCAAATTCAAAATCCAAATCTCCAAATTTAGTTATAGCCCTGTTTAACTCTTTAAATAAAAATCAGCTACACAAAATTCGGTAGAGATTAAATAATGAACTCTGAAAAACAAACGATTTGGCGTCAAACCTAAATGAATATATGAAATATATATATATATATATATATATATATATATATATATATATATATATATATATATATATATATATATATATATATATATATATATATATATATATATATATATATATATACATCATTTATATATCACTTATCATTAGCCATGGTGTTGTATAAGTTAAGGAAACGTATTTACTGGTTCGAGTGATCAGTAGAAACGTTTTTGACTGGCTCGAGAAAACGCGCCTTCAATCAAATGGTATATTGAATGGAGTACCTTAATGAGAGCCACCTGTTCTGGTGTTCCAAGTTCTAAGGCTTTTGCAAGAAGCCACGTGCATTTTCCATCTTGGATATCTGTACCAATTTTCCCTGTAGTACTAGGATCTCCAAAACAATCAAGGTAGTCATCTTGGACTTGGAAATATATACCTATGGGTATGACGGTATTTTCTATAGTTTTTAGGAGATCTATATCATTTTTTCTAGCCTAGAAAAAGAAACAGATTAGGCAAGCAATCGCACCTTGGATGCAGCTATATTATGGCTACTAGTACAACTACTTTGGATGCAACTAAATTAGGACTTAGTGCAGCATTGCTAAAAATGATGCAATCACAAGCAGGGCTATGGAGTTGGAGTCGTGGAGTCGGAGCTTTAGTAAATTTTTGCTGAATGGAGTCGGAGTTGGAGTCGATATATTGAAAATGTCTGGTGTCGGAATTGGAGTCAGAATCGGTTATAACGTATAACTGACTGTTACCCTGATCACAAGTCGACAATGGTACGATTTAAGGCAATTTAATGCAAAGTTGGCGCTAATTGCCTTTCAAGTGTTGTTGAATTAAGCGCTAGTTTATCTTATTAAAAGTGGCAAAGGCGAGATTTATGCCGTTTCTGTAAATTTTAGCGGCTAGAGTAGCGAGGGGTGTGTAAATCTTTCCCATTCCTTTTCTTTGGCTAGTTTCATAAGTTCTATTAAACAATAAGGAAAGTGTTGTCGAGGAAGCGATTATTTGACCCAATAATTGATTAAAATTCAATTAATTAAGTTCAATTAATTCAAATAGCCAAATGGTTGCAAATTTTCCATCGGAGAAATAATCAATTTACACTTCGTTGGGTTGAGACACTCTATTCAAAAGTATCTATTGTTAACATAAAAATAACGCCTTTGACTAAAAAACATTGTATTTCAAACTAACTGTTAAAAAGGGGCCTAGAAAAAATATGGTTATTAGCATCGATTGTGGTGGGGTGCTCTAGTAAACGGCAATACGGTAACACAGATTTCGGGACCTTTCTCAAGATGTACTACAAAAATACCCTTCTTCCACGTGAATATCTTTCTCCCAAAAGATTAAAATTAATGTTTTTGGATATCAGAAATTCGTAATAGTCGATACCAAAGGATCCATTAGCCATTTTAGTCTTTAGAAGATATTGTGAATATTCTATGCTACATACAAACCCTGTGAAAAAAAAAATGTTTGTTTAATCAATACCAGCGAAAACTTCTTAGTAAGATTAAATAAAAAAAACAAGTTTTTTTAACTGAAAGTAAGGAGCGACATTAAAACTTAAAACGAACAGAAATTATTCCGTATTTGAAAGGGGCTGTCCCCTCCTCAACGCCTCGCTCTTTACGCTAAAGTGTTTTATTGTTTTAAAAAGTAAAGTTGTGAGACAGAGTCAAACTTTAGCGTAAGAGCGAGGCGTTGAGGAGGGGACAGCCCCTTTCATATACGGAATAATTTCTGTTCGTTTCAAGTTTTAATGTCGCTCCTTACTTTCAGTTTAAAAACTTGTTTTTTTAATTTAATTTTTGAACGTTTTTGAATAAATGCAGGTTTTGATCTTGGCTCACAGTACATGAATAATTAAAACAAAATTTTAATATTAATTTACTTTTATTTGGTTAAATGGCTTTCTCGAAACTTGTTTCAATTTATTTATGAACGTTTTTATTAGTAATAAATATATGTAACTTACGAATTAACTTACATAACAAACTTCTATATTCATATATTTTTAATACGTATATTAGGGGGTTCACCCCCTGGTCAATATCATGCTCTTTAAGCTAAAGTTTGGATTTTGTTCCAATTCTTTAAAAATGACCGCTTTATCTCAAAGGCCGTTAATTAGAATAAATAGCTCTTATGAAATTACTAACAAATCTTTGGCTTAAAGAGTGAGGTTATTGACTAGGGGATGAACCCAATCATATATTTAATATTTTCTGTTTGTTTAAAGTTTTGATGTTGCTGCTGTTGCAGTTGAAAAACTTATTTTTTTATATTTAATTTCTGATCTTTTTTTTAAATAATGCTGGGAAGTCCGGCGTCCCCTTCATAGCAATGTCCCTTCCCCCATGAAAACTTCCTTCATGGAAAGATCCTCCTACATAACCCCCGACCCCCTCCCCACTACCAGGAAAAATCTCGCCTGAAAACGTCTGTACTGTATACTTCCCAATAACCAATACTATATGTTAACATTGGGTAAAGTTCATAACTTTCAGCCCTCCTCCCGGGAACTTCGGGGGATTAAGTCATCCTAAAAGACATACTTATAATATTTTCGAACATGCTGAAAAAAAATGGCTATCTCAAAATTTTGATCAGGTGACTTTGGGAAAAAAAATGAGCGTGGGAGGAGGCCTAGTTGCCCTCCAATTATTTTGGTCACTTAAAAATGGCACTAGAACTTTTAATTTCCATTCCAATGAGCCCTCCCACGATATTCTAGGACCACTGGGTCGATATGATCACCCCTGGAAAAAAAAAAATAAACTTTTCTGGCAAAAAAGGCAAAATTCCACATTTTACCACTTTGGTCACTTAAAAAGAGCACTAGAACTTTTAATTTCCGTTCCAATGAGCCCTCCCACGATATTCTAGGACCACTGGGTCGATACGATCACCCCTGGGAAAAAAAAAAAAAAAAAAAAAAAATTCTGGTTCTTGCTCTAAACTAGACCATGTGCTGGTCTCAAATGCAGCGTTATTACCACAGCCTGTTCATATTGGGTTGGATATGACTATTTTTACCTTTCTTTTCATTTAAATATTCAAATTCCATCTTTTAAAATTATCCATCGTTCTAGTCAAATTGTAAATAAAATGATCTGGGATCGGAAAGTGCAAATATCATGAAGAATCAGATGCACTTTTAGCTAAAATATTTGTAAATTATTCTAAGGATGTTGATCAAATTGATATTGACCTATTTTACCTTGAAATTGTTCATAGTTTAAAATTCGGGGCTAATAAAGTATTTAGAACTGATTCTTTCCGTCGTGGATCTCGTGTTTTAGGTTGGAACCTTAACCCGATTTTAAAGCAAAGCCAAATGAATACATCTCAAGCTTGTTACCTTTGGAATTGCGCGGGAAAACCGCGATCTGGACCATTTTATGATGGTATGAAATTGACTAAACGTGTTTTTCGGGCTGAGTTGCGTTTGCATAATGAAATTATAAAAGATGAAATTGGTTCAAGGATTACTAGTGATAAGAATGAGCTTTGGAGTTTGGTTAATTCTAGACGTCGTAATAATAATTGTTCACTAGATTCTAATAGTTCTCTGAAACTAGATGATTGGATAACTCATTATATTCAAGTTTTTTCATCCGGTGATGCGGCAGTTGAATCACGGCTTGGCTCTTTATTATCGGAAGAAATTTCAAAGCCCCGCCCAAATAGTAAAATATCTGTTTCTGTTGATGATGTAACGGTAGCAATTAAAGCTCTAAAAAGTAAGCATTCTTTTGATCATGATGGTATACATTCAAACCATATAAAATGGGCATCCCCCAAAGCAATCTTTCTCCTCGCTACTCTTTTTACTACTATTCTTTCTTCTGGAGTTCTTCCAACTAGCTTTTCTCGTGCTACCACTTCACCCCTTTCAAAAAAAGGAGGGAAGACGAATCGATGTTCTGATTACAGGCCGATTACTGTTTCGTGCCAGATTAGCAAAGTTTTTGAGTTAGTTTTATTAAAGTATTTGGAGTCTTGTAACCAAGGCCTGAATCAAATTGGGTTCCGTAAGGGTCTAAGCATGGATGTTGCTCATACCCTCCTTTCAAGAATAATATCCTTTTGTAAGCAATGGGTTAGAGTTTATACACTTGCGTTAGATTTTGTGGCGGCGTATGATTCAATTATCCATTCTTGGGCTATGACTGCGCTTCTGAAGAATAATACCCAACTTCCAGTAGTTTTGATTTTAAAAAAGTGGTATGGCTTCTCTCGTATTCGTATTAAGTGGAATAATCAGTTTAGTAATTAAAATGTTAAGTTATGTAGGGGGTTGAGACAAGGAAGCATTATTTCTCCTTTGATTTTCAATATTACTGTTTCGGGGCTGTTTGATCAAATTCAGTTGACTTTTATTTATGGTAAAGGTTATGTTCTGTTGTGGATTGCTTATGCAGATGATTTACTCCTTTTGAGTCGATCACTTCAGTTACTTCAACAAAATGTAGATGTTTTAGCAAAGGTTTTTAGTGAGCATGGACTTCGTTTTCGCCCTGAAAAGTGTCAGTTTTTAATTCTTGGTCCTAAGACTAATGATCTCGTTAATTCAGAAATTTCAGTACGTATTTATGATAGTATTTTAAAACCATTGGAATCTTTTTTATATCTTGGTGTGCCTTATGGACCAACTTTAGCTCTATGCCGTGCTTCTATTTCTAAAGCAGTCAAAAGTAGAATAGCGTCTAGTTTCGGGGCAGTAATTTGTCTTCGCGATCTTCTTTCTCGGAAATCACTGGCTCGGGTATATAATACAGTCGCTTTGCCTCAAATATTAGTTTTTTCATCGCTTCTCCCGTTTTTTAGAATTAGTAATATTGCGCATGTAAAAACCCCATTTTTTAATTTTTCTAAGTTACTTTGACGCTTTTATAAATCTGAATCAAATACTTTTTTAATGAATGCACATAAAATAAAAAACCCTGTTGATATTTTGGAGAAAAAGCAAAAGAATTTTTTATCCAAATTAAATGTTTTTTCTCATAATTTATATAGAGGTGCGCACGAAGCTTAATTTATTTTATTTTATTTAATTTTTGAATGAAGTATTAATTTGTTAACTGTTAATTTATTATCTATTGAATGAAGTGCTAATTTGTGTGGTAATTTTGATTGAAGGCCTTTGCGTATTTGTTGTTATATAGTTTAAAATAATTTTATGGCCAGTTGATTATCGGTTATTATTTTTATTTATTTCTTTTTTAATCTTCGTATTTGGAGGAAATAAAAAATTTGAATTGAATTGAATTGAAATAAACACGCATCCGTGATCTTTGTTCTGGCAAAAAATGGAAAATTCCACATTTTTGTAGATAGGAGCTTGAAACCTCTACAGTAGGGTTCTCTGATACGCTGAATATGATGGTGTGATTTTCATTAAGATTCTATAACTTTTAGCCGGTCTTTACTCCTTTTTTTGAAAATCATCCACATTTTCTCAGGCGCTTAACTTTTGATGGTTAAGATTAAACTCGATGAAACTTATATATTTGAAATCAGAATTAAAATTTGATTCTTTTGATGTATTTATTGGTATCAAAATTCCGTTTTTTAGAGTTTCGATTACCATTGAGCCAGGTCGCTCCTTATTTACAGTTCGTTACGACGAACTGTTTGATAACTGGTAGTGTTCTCTCTCATCATAGGCAGCGCAATATCGCTGCCTAAGTAAAGAGCGATGTGGGCACAATGTACATATTTTTTTTAAGACCAGGGCACTTCGTATAGAAGGAGTTGTTGTAGAAACTTCAAAAAGGGCTCATTCAATTGGAAATTGAAAGGGCTACTGCCCTTCTTAATAATCGAAAGTAATTGGAGGGCGACCAGCCCTCACCGCACCGATCAATTCCCAAACACATCCAGTCAAAATGTTGAGACAGTTATTTTGTTCAGCGTAGTTGAAAGGTCCGTAAATTATGTCTTTGAGGACGACAACCCCTCCCCCCACCGCCCTCAGGGCAAGGGTTGAAAGTTATGCCCTGAGGGCATATAAGGTTTTTATAGAAAGGGTGGTCGAATTAACTTCAAAGGGGGTTCATTGGATTGGTAATCAGAGGTTCTAGTGATCTTTTTAAGAGTAAAAAAGATCGGAGGGCAGATACACCCCCCCCCCCCACACACACAAACACACACACAAACGTCGTATTTTAAAACCAGGGCACTTCGTATAGAAGGAGTTGTCGTAAAACTTTGAAAGGGACTCATTCGGTTAGAAATTAAAAGGGATAATTCCCTTTTAAATAGTCGAAAGTGATTGGAGGGTAACCAGCCCTCCCCCAAGCCCATCATTTCCAACAACACACCCAATTAAAAATTTGATATAGCCATTTTGTTCAGCGTAGTTGAAAGGTCCAAAAACTATGTTTTTGAGGATGAAAACCCTCCACAACAGCCCTCAGGGCAAGGGTTGTAAGTTATGCCCTTGGGGCATTAAGTTTTGTATAGAAAGGGTGGTCGTATAAACTTCGGAGGGGGCTCAATGGATTGGTAATCAGAAGTTCTAGTGTTCTTTTTAAGAGCCGAAGTGATCAGAGGGCAGATACCCCCCCCCCCCCACACACACAGGTCTTATTTTCACCAAATGCATTAAATAAAAAAAAATTGAGATAGTCAACTGTTCAACAAATAGTCAAAAGATCATAGGCAGCTCAATAGCATTACCTAAGTAAAGAGCGATGTGGGCACAATGTATTATTTATTTTGTTTTTAGACCAGGGCACTTAATATAGAAGGAGTTGTCGTAGTAACTTCAAAAAGAGCTCATTCTATTGGAAATTGAAAGAGCTCATTCTATTGGAAACTGAAAGAGCTAGTGCCGATTTTAAGTCGAAAGTGATTGGAGGGCAATCGCCCCGCCCCCCTCAACGCCAATCATTGCCCAAAACACATCCAATCAAAATCTTGAGATAGCCATTTTGTTCAGGGCGATTTAAAAATCCAGAAATTATGTCTTTGAGGATGTCCCCCCAAAGCCTTCAGAGCAAGGGTTGTAAGTTATGCCCTGGGGACATATAAGGTTTTAATAGAAAGGTTTATTTTTATAGAAAACCCATATAAGGTTCTTATAAAAGAACGTCTTTATGGTCGTATAAACTTAGAAGGGGTCTTATTGGACTAGTAATTACAAGTTCTACACCCCCTTTTAAGATTAAAAGTGATCGGAGGGTAGCTACCCCCTTTTTTTGGTTTTAGACCATTGCACTTCGTATAGAATGAGTTGTCGCAGAAACTTCGAAAGGGGCTCATTCGATTAGAAATTGTAACATCTAGTTCCCTTTTTAATAGTCGAAAGTGACCGGAGGAAAGCCCCCCCCTTACGTCCATCATTCCCCAAATACATCCAATCAAATGGAGGGCAACTAGCCTTCCCTCCCTCCCTGACACCCTCTTTTCCCCAAAAGCATCCGATCAAAACTGTGAGCTAGATATTTTGTTCACAATAGTCAAAAAAGTATATGACAATGCCTTCAGGGTAGATACAACCCTTAAGAGCCCAAGGGCAAAAGTTGTAAGTTATGCCCTGGGCATATAAGGTTCTTATGGAACGGATGGTCGTATAGACTTCGGATCGGATGGGGCTCAATTGATTGGAAGTTGGAAGATCTAATGTCCTTTCTTAAGAGTCAAAAGTGAATGGAAGGCAACCATCCCCTCCCCCACATGCCTATCATTCCCCAAAACCAATCCAACCAAAATTTTAAGAGAATTATTTTGTTCAGAATTGTTGAAAGGTCCAGTTAATTATGTCTTTGGGGGTGTCAACCTCCCCACAGTCCTCAGGTTAAGAGTTGTAAGTTAGGCAATTCGTTCATTGTTTACATATAGTACATGTTGTTGAGAAAGATATGCATCTTTGAGCTGTATCTTACAAAAAGACGAAGGCAATACAGGTGAGCCTTTCAGAGAATGTTGAGGGGAAGTAATGAACTAAATAAGAACACGTTATGTGTATAGAGATAGCCGAAACAGCCTAAGTTTGTAATGACTGAGTGTATTAATTTGGGACATTGAGGAATTGATCTGACAGGTGATAAAGAAGGGAATGTTTGCATGCTACCACTACTAATACAACAAGTGCAACTACTACCACACTACTCTATTAGAATATAGAGGGAAAACTTGAACTAAATCAAAAGACGTTATGCGCATGCACATTGTCAAAAAAGTGTATTTCAACAATTGATTTGGTTATTAAGTTGGAACTCAGAGAATGTTAAAAGGGGAAAATCATCTGACCAAAAGACAATATATGCCCGCTACTACTAATACTTCTACCACTGCTACATCTATTGCTACTACTTCAACTATTACTTTTATTGCAACTACTTGTAAAGACAATACGTTAATACTGTTGTTGTTACTGGTACTACCGCTATTATTATTGATACTACTACTAGTAACACAAATACTACTACTATGACTACTATTACAACTATACCTAAGGTTAGGAAGGTAAAATTTTCAAGGATGTTTTTTTTTTTGGGGGGGGGGGCTGAAAGTAATTAAAACCCGCCGTCTGTATGTAGGTTGTCAAATGGGCGTAACAACAATATCTTAGGAAAAGTTTGGTCTCTGAAGTCGAAACTAACAGGGCTTGTTGTGGGGGATGTTAACCTAACCAAAAGAAAATAATTACGTCCCATTTCTACCCGTTTTACCTATACTACTACTTCTGCTGCTACTATTACAAATTCTACTACTTCTACTACCTCTAAAGCTAAGGCTACTACTATTAATTCTACTCTTACTATTACTACTGCTGGTAGTTAAACTAAGGGTATTAAGGCGAAAAATGTGGGTAATATGGAAACTGTATGGAACTAAATCGAAATACACTTGACAAACAGGTTGTTAAGAGGACGTATCAGAAGTGCTTCAGGAACGGTTCATGGTACTAAGTTTAAGTTGTGTCGAAGGGAATGTTGAAGGAACAAAAGGTGCTATGCGCATACTGCTACTAATGCTAACACTATTGCTAATACGCAAGCTAAGTGTATTAAAGTGAAGCTTTCAAGGAATATTTAGGCGGATGTTGAAATAAATCAAGAAGTATATTGCCATTTTAAGAGTGAAAAGAGATTGGAGGGCAAGTAGCCCTCCTCCCAAGCCAATTCATTTCCAAACACATCCAGTGTTTGCATTCACATCGAGTCAAACTCAAAACGAATTAAAATTAACATGAGTAGCGCTGACAACCCCCAAGCCTTCTCAAAACCAGAACATAACTTTCACTTTTCTGAAGAAAAAAATGACCATGGATTGTCAGTTTATTATACATTACCTGATAATTATTCCTTAAATTTCCAAGGATTCTTTATTTATTGAAGTCAAAAAGTGGAAACATTTAAAAATGTATTTTGTTTTCAGTAAAGTGCAAATTATTTTCTGGTCTTGAGAAGGCTTGGGGGTTGTCAGCGCTACTCATGTTAATTTGTTAATTTTAGCTTGTTTTCAGTTTGAATCGGTCATTTATTGTAATTTCTGTTCGTTTTGGGTTTCATTTATTTATTGATGGTGATTTGTGGTAGTTTTACGCTTGAAAGATTTGTTGACTTTATTTCTGCTCATTTCTGGCTTAATGGAGCTCTTCACTTTTCTCTGAAAAACTTGCTTTGTGGAAGACGTTTTTTAAAATTAATCGCTAAAAGGATATTCAAATCCTACATAGTTTGATTGGCTAGTAATATTTGTTTCGCAAGTGATTTAACAGCAAAATTAAAGCTAATATTAAAAAAAATTTCAGTCATGCCCAAGAGCGCTTATCTGCAGTAGCGTCAATTAACGAAACTTTAAGGAGGGGAAGGGTGACAAAATTTATTTCTTAAAATTAAGTGGGGAGAGGGGTAAATCTATCTTCGTCAATGAAAATGACAAGAAAGGCATTTTACAATGAAAATTCCACCTAAAAATATTCTCAAAAACCGGAGAAGTTGGCAAAAAATCTAGGGAGAGAAAATTTCCCCCCTCCTGTCGCACCCAATTGGCTGTCAAAAGCAGATGAAAGAAATCAGAAATTATGCGTTTTAAAACCGAAGAAAGACTATAGTAGTTGGCAATCAGAAAACAGGCTAGTATTTTTATACGTTGTGGGGTTTCATTTAAAAAGTATTAGCAACAATCTTCTATTGGTAGCTAAAGAATAAACGATTATATGTAATTTCCCAGTAAGTTAGAGGTACTATGAAGCTGTGACGCAGTGAAAGAGCTTACTACTTCTATTAAAAGCTCCGAAACTCTTTAGCTGGCAAATAGGCGTGTTAGCGTTTTGGTTCCACCTTCAGCTCGTTCGAGCCTTCGACCCTCGCAAATATAACCTCGTGTTTTTAAGCACATCTTGAATCTGTCAAAGCCATCAAATTTTACACCTACTATCGAACAAATGCAAATCAGAAAAAAAATGAAACCAAAAGATAAGAATCATTGAGAAAAAAAAAGTCATAACACTTATTTAGGAAATTTTAGAAAAAGTAACCATTTCTCGACCTATTTTCTTAGTTTACTGAAAATATGGGATTAAGCCGCTGATTCAATATGTGAAACACAAATAAGGAAACGTGAAAATTCAAATTTGAACTTTAAATTTAATTTTTGTTTGTTTCACCTTCATTCGGCGCTTTTGACGAAATTGTGAATTTGACTTTGGATGTCGTTACCAGATTATAGAAAAAAAATAAAGTAATGAGAAAGCTTAGATGCGGCAATGAAGTACCTTCTGACACCGTTCCATGCATGGCAATGGATGCATAGGTTTTGTAGGGCCAACCACCTGGCAAAGCTTCCTTTACCTGGTGATGATTGACAATAATAAAAAACCTCGGACAAAACAGCCCTTTTGTAGATGGCCATTAGCACGTCCACCGACCATCCAAACAGACCTGTTTACGGTGACCCACTGCAATGTTCGTGGTCTAAGAGTTTGACTAGTTTCTATATTTAGTGAACTGGGTCAAACCGTCTATCATGTGCATCAGTGAGACCAATTTCAACCATGACATACAGAGCAGTGAAGTTGCAATACAGGGATACACGCTCCCCAGGCGAGATCTTGAACGTAGTGAAGGCACTAGATAGGGAGGAGGAGGTGTCGCTGTTTATCTACAGAGCCATATACCATATTCATGCCTAAATATACCAGATTCAGCAGGTGAAGAGGCTCTGTGGGTTAGGATGACCCTCCCAAATAAGTCCGTGATTGTTGGTACCGTGTATAATCCTCCAACCTGCTAGATTACCAGCTACCTTGAAGCCTCCCTTTAATAGATTCGGGACAAGTACGCTAAGTCTGCCATTATCCTCCCTGGGGACTTCAACGTCCATCATAGCGTGTGGCTTCGTAGCAAAAATACTGACACGGAGGCGTCGGACTTGTATGATCTCTCTCTCTCATACGGGCTGGAACAACTTGTAAATTTTGAGACGCATCACGGCACAAACGGATCATCTCGTCTTGACCTCTTTCTTACAGATCGCCCTGACTCCTTTAAGGTAGATGCTCATGTTTTCACAAGTGATCAGTGACCACGTTGCCGGCATTGCACGTGGAAACCTTCGTATTCCGCCTCCAATAAAGCATGAGCAGAACATCTGGAAACACTCCTTGCTCTCAGCAGTGGAGAACCCTTTCTCCTTGAAGGCCCAGAGAAAGCTGCAGGGTGTGTGCTTTGTTTTTTTACAATAACCCACATAAAGGTATATAAGCAACGTATATAATTCACTGGAATGGCCTTATGGCATTTAAAAATAGATTACATAGATTATGGTAAATAAACAGATTTGGGTATGAAGACTGACAAATCGTGGGTAAATTGATAGTCATAAAAATTGCCAAAACACAATTAAATTGTGAAGAGTTGTGACGAAAAATACTTCGAAAATTTAAATATGAGAGAACCAGTTCTGGCTAGGAGACTTGTACTTCAAGATAACCTAAGAAAAAAACATTACAAATGCTAAACAAGATCACACCAGAGAGGGAGAGAGAAAAAAGGACTGTCTCCCTATCTGCCACCCTACTCTCTCCACCTAGAGTCTTAATCCTGAGTAAGGCTCTAATGCGTGTACCTTCTTTTTAATAGCCTATTCTTAAATTATTCTCACAAAAGTTAACAGAGAAACTACGAATTATTGGCATTCATGCATTAAGTAAAATAGATCATACCATTAGCATACCCAAAGCAATAGGCATGTATAGTGTATAATACGCAGTTTTATACTTTGCAATTTGTAAGAACAGATCCATTGACGTTTTTTCGAAGTCTAATTTTCCATTGGTTAGATAAGAGTGGGTATCAAGGCACTGACCAAGTGTTGTCTGAAAGGTAACCTGAAACAAAAATCATTTTATGGTTGTAGCAGAATCTTCCAGGGAGGGGAAAAGAGGGGGACATCTTCCTGGGAAGGGAAAAGAGGGGAAAATCTCCCTCAGAGGGGAAAGGGGGTAGAATCTTCCTGGGAGGGAAAAAGAGCAGAATCTTCCCCGGAGAGAATTTTTTCCCCTGGGAGGGGAAAGAACTTTTCTTGAGGACAAAACTGTTCAATACCCAATTTGAAAAAAAAATGCACACGTTTTCTTGGCTTGGAGTTCAAGGATCAAAATGAATCCAGAGAAGAAAACATTCGGCAAAATTAGAGAAAAATTAAAAATTTTCCAGTTTTGTCTCCTCAATAGAATATAAGTTCTTGCCCTTCCCGTCACAAGGAAAGCAAAAGGGAAAGAAGTTGTGCTAGAAAACCAAAAGTACTTTTCTAAAGCATAACCTTGAATCAAGATCCACCTGTGATCATTACATAATGTGACACAACGGCTTTTAAGTTGTGCAAGAAGTCTCTGTCATGCACTTTTGTTTTTACTAAAACGGTTTGTATATAGCAATATGTGCACTGGAAGATAAATTAACTGTAGGTGCGTTTTCAATCAGAGGATACATAAAGGGGTAATCAATTTTCTTTGGTGGCATACTTTTAGGAGGTTTTTTGTTTAGGGGGCGACTCCTAATTTATTAAAAAAAATTGCCATACTGCACAAATAATGCTTTTTAAGAACAGGTATGAAACAAAAATTGAGCGATACAAATTTCCAAGCCCCTATCTCCACTTCTTCTCTGCTACACAGTGAGGAATTCTTCTGAACTTAGAATACTTTTGCACTCATTGTAACTAATTTTGGTGATTTTTGGCGTTCATTTGACATCTGAATTGGTGTTCAAAAGCACATATTGAAACCTATTGCAACTAATATTAGCTTATTGTACTTCAGCGCTAAATAATCTGCAATTCGTTCTTTTACAGATAGAAAATTGTTGATATACTTATCTATCAGTATAGGCTAACAACATTTTTGTTTAGTTTCAAAGGTTTAATGGGTTTGCAAGATTAAACAAAAAAGTGCATTTAGATGTTCAACCGCGTTCGATTGAGTACAATAATTATACTTATTCAATATGTTGCAGCAATTGCAAAAAAGTTCTATGGAATGCAGGGAAAAATAAGAAATTGGCAGGGTTAACCAAAAGAAAAGTTTTCCTTGGGGGCAAATTTTTTGGACTCAAGTTTGAAGGGGCGACTTGTTCTAGCAAGTTTGATGATTTTTTTTAAATATCAATTTCAATATTTAATATCAATAGCAATTCAAATCGGTGGATTTTAATATCAAACACAATTTATATTTGTGAGTAGTAGTTCCTCATCTTTATTTCTTTGATATTAATTAATAAAAACTTTTCGAAAAATAAGTTTTTCAAAAAAAAGTAAAGGACATTTTAAGCTCAGCAGATATAATTACCTGTTAAAATTCAAAATCAAAACGACCAAAAATTACTATTAAAGAATAAATAAAACCCAAAACGAACAGAAATTAAATAAATAGTCATAGCAAAAAACATACAACAAGTACCAACATAAATGAATAAATAAATTTTAAAGCGAGTAATGCTTAGATTGAATATAAAATCAAGCTTAAAACAAAAAAAATATTTTGCTATTGAAGCATAAATGAAACTTAAAACTAGCAGAAATTAAATAAACAATTAATGCAAACAAACATACAATAGATATTAATGTAAATAAATAAATAAATCTTAAAACGAGTGAGACTTAAATTGAATATGCAAATCAAGCTTGAAACGAACAAAAATCACTACAAACAAGAGTTTGGGTATTGCCTCCTTCTCTCACTGTAAAAGTCTAAAACCTACTGCGTCATTGGCGCTTAAAAAGGCGCTGCTTTTCAGTGGCGCTTTGATAACTCTTAAAAAGTGAACTAGAACTTTTAATTTCCGATCAAATGAGCCGTTTTTGAAGTTTATACGAGCATCCCTTCCATAAGAACCATATATGCCCCCAGGGCATAACTTACAACGCCTGCCCCCGGGCCCTGGGGGGTTGTGTCAACACCAGAGTTTTTGTTATATGATTTATGAATTATTTTTAACAAAATAGCTATCTCAAAATTTTTATCGGATGCATTTGGGAAGAAAAGGCGTGGGGGGGGGGGGGGGCTGGTTACCCTACGATATCTTTTGATGCTTAAAAAGTGATCTAGAACTTTCAATTTCCAATCAAATGAGCCTTCTCTGAAGATTATATGAGCATACCTTCCATAAGAACCATATATGCCCCAGGGCATAACTTAAAACCCTTGCCCTGAGGACTGTGGGGGGGAGAGTCCTGCTCAAAGATATCATTTCCAGAACTTTCAACTACTTTGAACAAAATGGCTATCTCAAAATTTCGATTGGAAGTGTTTGGGAAAATGGTGGGAGTGGAAGGGGTGTTAGTTACTTTTCAATCACTTTCGACTATTAAAAGGACAGTAGCCATTTAAATTTCCAATCGAATGAGCCCTTTTTTAAGTTTTTACGACAACGGTTTCTATAAAAACTTATATGCCCCCAGGGCATAATTTACAACCCTTGCCCTGAGGGCTGTCGGGGGGAGGGGAGGGGTTGTCATCCTGAAAGACCTAATTTCCAGAATTTTCAACTACGTTGAACATAATGGCTGTCTCAAAATTTTGATTGGATGTGTTTGGGGAAACGGTGGGCGTGAGAGGGGGGTTAGTTGCCCTCCGATCACTTTCTACTATTAAAAAGTGCACTAACCCATTGAATTCCCAATTGAATGAGCCCTTTTTGATGTTTCTGCGACAAAGATTTCTATAAAAAATCTTATTTGCCCCCAGGGCATAACTTACAACCCTTGCCCTGAGGGTTGTGGGGGGAGTGTCCTCCTCAAAAACATAATTTCTATCAAGAAATCAACTACGTTGAACATAATGGCTATCTCAAAATTTTGACCGGATGTGTTTGGGGAAATGGTGGGTGTGGAAGGGGTGTTAGTTACCTTCCAATCACTTTTGACTCTTAAGAAGGGTACAAGAAACTTTCGATTTCCAATCGAATGAGCCTCCTTTGAAGTTTATACAAACACACCTTTCATGTGAAGCATCTCTGGGAAAAAATAAATGAATAAATAATAAAGCATTGGAGCCGTATGACCTTTACTATAGGCAACACTATAGCGTTGCCTCTGATAGAAAGCAAGCGAACTTCGGGGTGTGTTCAAACTGTACGTTGCCTGAATCACTTTTTTTGGAAAAATTCCACTTATATCCAAACAACCCTTGTAGGACGAAAAAAAACTTACGCTGTGAAATAATTCCAGCACATCCACATAATATGGTTTATTTTTGAAGTATTTCTTCAGGATGTAGTATGTAGCTGCTTCTATGATGAGACCATCATTGGCTGCTCTAGTACCAAGATCGTTGGTAAGATACCAACAAGGTTGTCCTCTTCTTGTAGATGAGTGATCCATTAAATCATCGATTACTAAAAGCCATGATTGTAGCTAAAAAATAAGATATACAACTTGCCATATCTCAAGGTACTTCTAGATGGTAGTTACCATTAATGATAATTAATTATTTGCTTTTACATGCACTTCAAAACACATTAAAAATAAAATAATTTGGTAATTTTTTTTGTATTTCAAGTGCTAAAAGAGATAAAAATGTTACCGCCTTTTTTTTTATTAAGAGTATAAAAGGAGTATAATAATTAGTTATGAGACATGTTGGGATGAAGATAGTAACAAGCAATTATTTATAATTAGTTCTACAATCATTAGTCCTACAAATAGTCGTTATAGCTTCAACAAAAAGTAATTTTCTTTATAAGATGGTCGCAAAATAACCAGGGAAGTGGAGTCAATGTCGTGGAGTCCGAATTGAAGTTTTAGTAGATTTTTGCTGAATGGAGTCAGAGTCGGAGTTGGAGTCGATATAATGAAAATGTCTGGAGTCAGAGTTGGAGACGGTTCTAACTTATAAAATCTAGTTAGATGAAGCTTTAAAACAGGGGTGCGGAATTGGAGCCAGAGTTTTAGTAAATTTATCCTGATTGGAGTCCGAGTTGGAGTCGGTATATTGAAAATGTCTGAAGTCGGAGTTGGAGTTGCTTATAACCTACAACCGACTTCACAGCCCTGGTAATAACTTAGTGGAATTTTAAGTAACTACAAATGTTTTTATTATACCGCGGGTTTTACTTAACCTCGGGTGAGGGGATAGAGACGCTCACACCTTAAAGTATATGTTTTAAGATTACCTATTCCGTCCGTTGGATACGCTTTACTTTTTACTTACTTAAAAAATGAGGGGTAGCCACGCGTTGTTAGTAGTGAAAATTCTAACTTTGTTATTGTTTTAACCTATCATTGAACTGAAAAGGATACTCCATAGTCCAATGAGTTATGATCACAAAGGTTCCATAACTTAAATTCTTGTGCTCTGTAATACTCAGTTTATATTATGCCACTTCATAGCATGTATTTAAGAAAGTAAAATTAAATTCCCTGGACCCCAAAAATGTATTAATTGTTATTGAACTGTTCATTGTTCTGCAATTTCCCCTTTTGCGGCCCCTATATAAAAGATAAATTCCTACTGTCTGGAGCCCTTCTAACACGGTCTAAATATTCCCTACATAGATATGTTATGTACTTTGGAACTGGACCTATCAAAAGAAAGTATGTCTGAATGACCCATGGGTAGTATTGCCAACAAAGTTGAAGTCACTGGAAAGTTAACTAAATTAGGAAACAATAACCTAGCACCAAACAATTTGAAAATTATTTTTCAAAAGCTTGAATACTAGTAAAGTAAGAGTCTCCAGTGTTTTAAGGCTTCTGGACTGCATAGAAATAAGATGACTTGACTGGGGCTTCCGGTAATAAACAGTCACTATCAATAGCCTATCAGCAACAGCGAAAATGGCCATAGGGAACTCTTGTAATCTAGGTTACTCACAAATTAAAAGACTTTAATTAGTACGATTTCTTTTTTAGATTTTGCAATATTTTTTTTTCTTTTATTTTTCTTTTTTAAATAAAAATGATTAGGCCACGTCCCGGGCTGCTTTCTATCCATATACTGTAACGAAAAATTTTCAAATCGTGCGAATTGCGTTAATTCCTCCATATCGATTAAATAAAGCTCGAACTAGAATACAATCTCTCATAAACAAGCCTAAAACATAAAAAAAAATCAGATCAGCAAAAGAAATAGAAATAATGTGTTCAAATTAGTAATTAGTATTATGGCCTGTACAAAAAAAAAATATTTCTAAAAAAATCCTTATTTAAACAACGCACAAAGGCTAATAAAATATCTGAAAAATTTCCCATAAAAGCAAAATGTAAAAAGAAACACAACAAAGCTTTAGAGAAGTAATAATGAGACAAATTTGCCCTTGTTGATCAAATATTTGTCGAAATATATATTTTTAGAAAGCTTTTAATTTTAATATCTAAATGTTAAACAACGACTATTCAATAAAAAAAAACTACTGGAATTCCAAATCATCAATGTAAAGAATAGTAAAAAAAAATATCGATTGGTGAATAAAGATGTATTGCTGCTACCCTAGACCTGGCATCCACCGACACTCCTCTTTCATACGATATGTGTCGTCATGACCCCTGGTGTGGGTGCAAAATCGTTTCAATTTATAAAAAGGGCAAGGGCTTTTCCTAAGAGGAGCAGTATTTTTCATCTAGTTCCATGAACACGACGGATGAAAAAAATCACATTATAAGAAAAATGAAAGAACTATAATCAAACTAAAACCTAAATTAGTAGATAGCACACTAAGCCTGACACTCGAAATGAAAATTTAATTAATTAATTTCAGCCTAAAAGCCTGACACGCGGATGAAAAACAAATCAAGGAACCATGAAAAGGTCACCAAATCTTGTGAAAAATGAGCAGTGGAGAGAGGATACTGCCCCTCCGCTTTAGGTGGATCACTGCACTTGACCTGCATAGACATATTGCATTTGATCTGCATGGTCTGTAGAAGCCCTTCTTTCCTAAGGTGCTTCAATGGCCTCAGGCGGCTTGGTGCTGCGATGAGTTGTTAGTAGTGGTAGTATACTAGACGTTAAAGTTTAAAATGAACGTAAAGTATTTTGAACGAAGGTGAGTTGCCACCTACCACAGGTAACTTTAGGGGGAGGCCCTGGCACTTGCCCCGGGCGCAGAAATTTTAAGGGCGGAATATTTCAAATAAATAATCTAACGGTTATAATCATCTTTTAATTTTTGAAATCTTATTTTTACTAAAATAAAGCAGGGGTCGTAGTTGGCAGTAACTATAAGCAAATTGAATCCAAAATTTCATTTCCAGAACAGCCACTGCCGCCGACTAACCCAATACCTTCAAAATTATAAGATAATTTGCGCTTGATTGAAAAACAGATTACTAGAGATAACAATAATTATTTTTGCTTATCCTTTTGCATGCCACCTGTTTCTTTAAATTTAAAACAAAAAATGCACAAACAGAAAATTTATCTAGATCTCAGTGAACCGTAAATAGTTTTCTGATTGGCCCTTAACTTTAAAAATTTGCCTTAGAATTAAATCTCTCAAACGTATCACTACTTGCAAAATCCTATAAGATAAAAGTCACATATCTGCTTCAAGATGAAAATATTATAAAATGCATAACTCCCATGAATAGTTAATTCAAATATATGGCATTTTGTTATTATCCTATTTATTTCATTTTTTTTTTACTCTTTTCAGATTTATTAGGTTATTACTATATTTTTCCATCATACAGCTTCAGCCTACCGCCAAACAAGTCCCATTTGACATTTATTGGCCCTATTGTCGATGTCCCATTGCGGCTAATACTGCATAGAATCGAATATATTTATTCAATTTAATAGCTCAAAGCGAACACGGGCGTCAATATGTACAAAAAACAGCCAAACAGAATGTAGCATTTATTGTTCAAGGTCAACGCATCTAGGCAAAAAGTAATGTCATGGTTAATGACAGATTATTGTTCTTCATTGCACCAAAGGTTAAAATGACGAATTCAAAAACGAAAAGAATTACAATATCTTTCCATTGTCGGAGCGGAATTTTTTCGGCGTCTACTGGTATACTTTATACTTTGTCTAGTATGATATTTAGCACAGTATAAATATATTAACAGTAGCAAAAAGTCATATACTCTCCATTAAAGATTTTTGGCACACATCAGTCTAGACCTCTGTTCATGACTCCGCTTTCTCGCCCGCGCAATCAAAAATGTTTAGCGCATTGAATGCCAGGTAACAACTGAAACTATTGCTGTGACGCAAGGGGATTTTCCCTTTCCGCGCGCTTTGATCTATCCCATTTCTGAAAAAAACTTTTCGCTACTGATAATATATTTATACTGTAATATTTAGTTTGTACGTTGTCTTGGTGGGGAGAAAAAATATGACCGTGAAAACCAGACTTCGGGTATTCCTCAGTAAATGGTAAGCTCACGTCGTCCCATTTACAATGGAATGAAATAAAGCTAATTTAAACCAACATTAGAAGTAGTCAAGGAAAAAAAAAAAAAAATAATCTTGCCCCCCCCCCCCCAAAAAAAAATAAATTGAAAGATGTAAACCCAAACTGGCCAGCCATGACAAGAACAGTCGCTTCAATGTTCTCATTGAATTAACTCTATTTAGCTTCTGTGGTACTCAATCACAGTAATATCAATTGTATATTGATGTTGGAGAGATAGATGGCTCTTGCGCCGTTCGGCACTGTAGGCCATTATCTTAGTTTAGTTTTTATTTTGTACCCTGTCGTTCCTGCGTTTGCTAGATGAAAAACATATAGAACTTTTAAGTAATTTTTCAGCAACATTTTTTAATACCTATTAGGACTTTTTCTAAAGGTTTGTTGTGAAATTTAATTCAGAAGATTGTAATTTTAATTGTATTCATATAGATGGCTTTTGCGCCGTTCGACCAATACAGGCCATTGTCTTAGTTTAGATTTATCCTTCTAAAGCCTACTCGTCGCAGGGGATAGTGTGTTGGAATTCTGCTCCAAAGGTCACAGGTTCATATACTGCCGAAGGCAATTTTTTTTGTGAGAAGAAAACCATATAGACTTTTTCAGTGATTTTTGTGCTAGTTTTAGTTACCATGATCAGGCAGATTGAAGCTTCCGCTGAAATTATTCGGCTAAAATCACTTAGCAAATTAAATTCAACCGTTTTGGCGCCATATTTACTAGCGGTTTTATGTTCGCTGGACTTACTGCAATCTGAAGCAGTTGACTCCCGCACTACGAGTAAAAGGAGACATAAAAAAAGGCGTGGATGTAGAGCAGGCGTTAAAGCCAGAAGGTGAAGACCCCTTGATTGTCTACGAATATCTATTATTATGACTGAGACACACTCGCGCACAAACAACCGGTGCCCTTCGACCTACCAGAACATTGTCTCGATTCGACTCACGGAGCTCCCACCTTTACTCTTTTCGGCTGCTGCTAGTTCACCTCTATTGCTCACCACCAGTACTAAGACCTGAACCACCTTGTCTGAAGAGAATAATGCTTAATGTTATACTCTGTAACACCTGATTCCTCTCTAACAAAATGGATGACCTTGAAACCGTCCTGCGGCAAAATAACATAGCTATTGCTGCAATTACTGAATGTTGGAATATGACTGAACAAAATTGCTCAGTAGCTGGCTTCACCGCTAGATTTGTAACAAGAGAAGACAGGCATAATCCGTAACGGTGGAGGCGTTGCTATTTTCTGCAGGAACGATAGTCCCTATCGGTTCTTTGACAACCTACAAGAGTCAGACCATGAGTCTCTATGGATTTACACACAGCCCAAGTCACTACCTCGCCAGGTCCCTTGCAATAGGGAGTGGCAGTCTACTACCCTGAGACTGACAGAAATACTAAAGAAATGATTTTGCACCTCCAGAAAGGAGTAGACTAGTGACGCACCACATTCAGTTGACCGGCCATCGTTGTATGTGGCGATTTTAACCAAACTAACTAACAGTACTTGGCTCACAGCCTCAGACTTAAGCAAGTTGTAAAATCTCCAACCCATATAGCCGATGGAACATTGGACCTGACCCTAACTAATTCCGACGAGTTTTACACCGACCTGGTCTGTTTGAGTGCACTAGGAAAATCTGATCACTTTACTGTTCTTTGGAAAGCAAAAGCTCCGACAAAAAGACCGAAACGACCACAGTTTGTCGTGCGTCCCATCACTGAGTCAAATATTTGTCCTTTCGGACGCTGGATCAGCCAACGTGATTTCTCAGAAATCATAAATGAGCAGAATCTTGACAAGAAGACTCTGCTTTTCAACTCCGTCTTGAACGAAAAATACAAGGAGCACCCTCCAACAAAAACATTCTATAGATCTTATACTGACCGACCGTGGATCACACCTGAGATTAAAGCCTTTATCAAACAGCGGGGTTAGTCGCATGATGCTCGATTGCGCAACAAAGTCGTTGTTCTTTGTCGCACAGCCAGAAGAACTTACGCATCTAACCATGTTGATCCTACGCTATTCAGTAACAACAAAAATGGCATGAGTCAGTGAAAAGGTTAACAGGTAAGACCCGTGATCCAAGAGGACGACACTTACGTAACAGCTACTGAGGTTAATGGTTTTGTTGCTGGTATTTGCACCACTTACCCAAGTTTCTCACAAGAGGAAATAGCTGCAGTCCTTGACACTAGTGCACCTTGTGAACAGTGGCCGTCAGTTGAGCCCCATCAACTGTGCACAGAACTACTAAAGCTCAAACCTCGTAGCTCCTCATATCCTGGAGAAATCCCAGTGTGTCTCGTTTGTGAATTTGCGCCCTTCCTTGCTACCCCTCTCGCTAGTATCATCAACCTTTGCATAACACTCAGCAAATTTCCCAACCCCTGGAAAAAATCCTACATTAAAGTGATCCCAAAGAAATCCCCGCCAAAATCATGTGATGACTTAAGGCCTATCTCGCTGACTCCCTGCATGGCCAAGGTGACAGAGACCTTCGTTGCAAGACTGCTGATGAGTGATATAGAATCTAATATAGACCCTTTCCAGTACGGATACCTCAGCGGCTCCAACACGTGAGTGTACTTATTGCGTCTGTATGACGACATTCTATTGCGGCTCGAGAAAGGGAAAAGCTTCGCAGACTTGGCCCTCGCTGATTAGAGAAAAGCCTTCAATCTCATCAAACACCTTATCGCTCTTAATAACTTAAGTGAAATGGGCGCCAAAAGTGACTTGCTGCGTCTAGTCACTGATTTTCTTTCCTAGCAGGAGCAGTGCGTTTTCGCTCTTGGCGAAGATGATTCAAATTCTGTATTTCTCCCAATCACTTGCGGTGCCCCTCAGGGCACTAAACTAGCCGGAATTATTTTCCTCGCTGTGATTACCTTCATCCTGCGTACTTCCAAGGACAGATATAAATTCGTTGATGATCTGTCATTGTTACTCAAATACCTACTAGAAGGCCTATCAGTGATCCCCCTTTTTGATCCTAGTCTACCCACGGTTTTTCAGGATGAATGTGAGCGAGATAGCCTTACCCTCAATGATCAGAAGTGCAAGGTGTTGTGTTTCAAGCCTCTTAAATCGGACTTTCAGGAGCCCCCAACCTTGTTTAAAACAGTTGGCAGTGAGAAAATTCTGGGGGTAATTTTCTCCGTTGAATCAAATACATTCTTAGACCACTCTGGCTATACATGACAAATGAAACTCAGAGAGGAGATAAACTAACAAAATGAAAAATAAAATCAAAAAGGGTGAAAAAACGAGGATTTTTTTCAGCCAGTGGCAAAGCATAAAGAACACAAAATATAAGCGAACATATCGACAAGGACCTCCGCCAAGTCGTCCTCAGTGCTAAACAAAAAAGAAGACAAAAAAAAACAAAAATCTAACCTTCCGAAGTTTACCATTCAAAGACAGATTATACACTGAATAAAAACCAGATTGGAATTAATGAAACTGAATTTACCAAGACGATTGGGCAAGGATCTTTTGCCTTGCAATAGTTTTAGCTGGTCTACAATTTCGGTTTTCATCAGATATGCATATAGGTTCTTTTAAGTTATACCGGGTGAAAATATTGATTGAGTCCTTCAAGATTAAACTGTCGTAAATTGGGCTTAATGAAATATCTCCAGTATCTCTATTTATTGCTAAATTTTGGTTCATATATTTTTTTAATCTCAATTACCTCTTTAAAATTTTGTGGTACGCCATTTACAGTTGATATTAAAGTTGCCTCGTCAAACAGAACTAGATGGGTCGGATTTACGAAAATATGCGAAGCCAATGCCGAATCAAAGTTGTCATTGTTGTTTTTTAATCTCAGGGACTTATCTATTGAAATTTTGTGCTCATGCAAACGTTCACCTAGTTGTTGATGGGTCCTACCAATGTAAAATTTTCCACAAGAACACGGGATTCTCTAGACACCACTTCCCAGTACCGGGTCAGTTTTATCCTTTCCTGAGTTGAAAAAGTGTTTAACTTTTTGTTCGATTTTGAAAGAAACAGAGAGACTATGCTTTTTAAAAATTTTTTCATGTTTATCACCAAGTTTCGGGATGTATGGTAAAACGATGAAAGTTTTTTTCTCAATTGCCGGTGTAACTGAATCAAGGGGGACAAGCCCCGTATTTTGTTCTTTTATCTTTTTTAACCGTCTAACTATTATATTTTCAATGAGTTTGATTGGGCAACCATTGCAGAAAAGAATATCCTTGACATAATTTAATTCAGAATTTATATAATTACAGGAACAAATTTTAAAAACTCTGTCGACTAAAGAGATTATTACCCCTCTTTTCACAGAAGGGGGGTGATGGGAAGAGACATGTAGATGTCGATCATTATGAGTCGGCTTTCTATATATAGAAAATTCAAGACTAGGATTAGTTTTTATAATCAAAACATCCAAGAAAGGCAGCGTACCTGAATCTTCGAGTTCCATTGTGAACTGAAGATTCGAATCAAAAGAGTTCAAATGTGCCAAAAAATTTCTTAGAGGGCCCTTTCCATGTTCTCAAACAGACAGGATATCGTCAACAAACGCAACCAGAGAGAGTGTTTTAAGTTGAAAATATTCAAGGCATATTGTTCTAAGAAATCCATGTAAAAATTTACCAAATAAGGAGACAAGACAGTGCATCTGGATAAACCAATCATCTTAATGAAAAATTATTCTTTGGAATTTAGACAGCAATGAGTCATTATTACAAAGGCGAAAAAGTTTCATAACCTTGTCAATTTGTCAAATTTTATAATTCAACCAAGACATATTATCCTCCAGACTTATTTATAAGTCATTCTCCCACTTATAAACATTGCATGAATTGCACATAGAAACTGCATCAAAATTAGATAAGACGGTTTTTTCTGTTGTACTTTCATTTTTTAACTTCTCAACAAGATCTATGGAGTTTTTTATATAAGATTTCTGTATGATCAAAAGAGGCTTAAAAATGGTGGCTAAGAAACTTCCTATACCCGTAATTGGAGAACTATAACATGCTACAATTGGACGTAACGGAATATCTTTCTTATGGATTTTAGGCAGACTATAAAACTTTGGGGCCGAACAACCTTTAGGATAACATTTTCTGTACATTTGAGGAGTAATTAGTCTAGTATCTTTTAAAATTCCTAGTTCATTTCTCAACTTCTGTGTGTATTTGTCCGTGGGATCAAATTTTATTTCTTTGTAAATATTTTTATCCATTAAAAGGGTGTTAACTTTTAATTCATAATCTGCAGAATTCATAATTACAACTGTGTTTTCCTTGTCCGCTTTCGGAATCACTGTGTTTTTGTCTTTTTTTAAATTTCGGAGGATTTTAATTTCTTCCTTTGATTGAGTTGAAAGTGACAAACTTTGGAAATTGATACAATAATGACCCTTGTCCGTCTTTGCAACAAGTTCTCCTCGTATTTTAAATTCCGAAACAATTTTTTTCTTCAAATAATGGGCTTATTCATGGGCACTGTCTTGTCTCCCTATTTGGCAAATTTTAACATGGATTTCATAGAACAGTCTGCTTTGAATAGTTTCCACTTAAAACACTCTATCTGGTTTCGTTTCGCTGATGATATCCTTTCTGTTTGGGAACATGGACAAGACTCCCTAAGAGATTTTTTGGCACATTTGAACTCTTTTAATTCTAATCTCCAGTTCACAATGGAACTCGAAGATTCAGGTAAGCTGCCTTTCTTGGATGTTTTGATTATAAAAACTAATCCTAGTCATGGATTTTCTATATATAGAAAGCCGACTCATAATGATCGATATCTAAATTTCTCTTCCCATCACCCTCCTTCTGTGAAAAGAGGGGTAATAATCTCTTTAGTCGACAGAGTTTTAAAAATTTGTTCCCGTAATCACATTAATTTTGAATTAAATTATGTCAAGGATATTCTTTTCTGCAATGGTTACCGAATCAAACTCATTGAAAATATAATAGATAGACGATTAAAAAAGATAAAAGAACAAAATAGGGAGCTTGTCCTCCTTAATTCAGTAACATCAACAATTGAGAAAAAAACTTTCATCGGTTTACAATACAACCCGAAATTTGGCAATAAACATGAAAAAATTTTAAAAAAGAATAATCTCTGTTTCTTTCAAAATCGAGTAAAAAGTTGAACACTTTTTCAACTCAGGAAAGGATAAAACGGACCCTGTACTGGGTAATGGTGTCTACAGAATCCCGTGCTCTTGTGGAAAATTTTACTTTGGTAGGACCCATCAACAACTAGGTGAACGTTTGCATGAACACAAAATTTCAATAGATAAGTCCCTGAGATTAAAAAATAACAATTACATCTTTAATTCGGCATTGGATTCTCATATTTTCGTAAATCCGACCCATCTAGTTCTGTTTGACGAGGCAACTTTAATATCAACTGTAAAGGGCATACCACAAACTTTTATAGATGTAATTGAGATAAAAAAAAAATATTAACCAAAATTTAGCAATAAATAGAGATACTGGAGATATTTCATTAAGCCCAATTTACGACAGTTTAATCTTGAAGGACTCAATCAATATTTTCACCCGGTATAACTTAAAAGAACCTATTTGCATATCTAATGAAAACCGAAATTGTAGACCAGCTAAAACTATTGCAAGGCAAAAGATCCTTGCCCAATCATCTTGGTAAATTCATTTTCATTGATTCCTGCCTGGTTTTTATTCAGTGTGTGTTCTGTCTTTGTAAAGTAAACTTCGAAAGGTTAGATTTTCGTTTTTTTTTCTTTTTTTTGTTTAGCACTGAGGACGACTTGGCGGAGGTCCTTGTCGAAATAATTGCTTATATTTTGTCATCTTCATGGTTCACCACTGGCTGAAAAAAATCCTCGTTTTTTCACCCTTTTTGATTTTATTTTTCATTTTGTTAGTTTCTCTCCTCTCTGAGTTTCATTTTCTCCGTTGACTGCAAGTTCAACAACCGCGTAAGTGACCTTGTGCAAAAAGAGTACGCAGCGCTGCAGTCACTGATTACCATGAAGCGGTTCAGGTTCAGTGTGAATTCCATGAAGCTTGCCTTCAAGACTTATATCCTACCCATCATTAAATATGCGTGTCCAGTGTGGGGCCCTAGTGTATAGTTGAGTGCTGGGATGTGTCAAGATACAGAAGCTATGCGAATTCGGGCTTGTAAGATTATGCTAAAAAAAAATATTAATTTTATGCTAAAAAAACATATTAATAAAATATGTCTATGTCTATATTGTTTTTTTTATAGTATTTTTTCTTGTTTTGTCTTTATTATATTTGATTTTAGGTTTTACAGATTGTTTTGGATTTTATATTTGTTCTTAGCCTTGAAGACGCCTTGTCTTATACATGCGAAATATCCGCGTCGTTTTAGTTTGTCTTTCCTTCTACTTCTACTTCTACTCCTACTACTACTAATTTCCTTTCCACATTCCCGTTTGTTTCCTTCATCTTGAGATTTTTTTTTATTAAAAAAAAAACATTGCCCTGTAAATGCAATTTTCTTCTTCGATGTCTTGTGAAAAAAATGTCAGGTTCAAGAAACTCCTGTTTACATAATTACTCAATTCTAGAAATTCGAAAATCAAGAGAAAAGAAAAGTTATGTAAAAGACTGGACTGAGGGAATATTTAAGTTATTTCGCAAATAGTCTGCAGTGAACTGGTTTGAAATTATAGAAGAATTGCGGTTTGAAGATTTATTTTCAAAAATATTATGTTAATATTGGTATGTTTATGTAAAAAAAAAAACACATGAAATAAACCTTTCAGTTCTAGAGCATGGGAAACTTTAGTCTTATGGACCATAGAACTTGCATGAATTAAGGTATATGTTCTGATTTCCCTCAGGTTCAGCGAGATTCCCTTGTAATGTGACTATGTGTGACAGCCAAGAGTGCATTTAGGATTTTTTTCGGGGGGATTAAAAAAAATGTTCAAAATACATCAAAGATTTGCTTGTGTGCATTTTTGTTACGTGTTCACGAGTTAGAGATTTTTTCTTTTTTTTTTGGGGGGGGGGGGGTTCGAACCCACCTCCTCTCCCCCCCCCCCACACACACACAAACACACACCTTGGATACGGCTTTTATGACAGCTACCAAATATGGAAGTTATCTTACCATTTCAAGACACCATCCGAGAACACAGGCAAGATGGGTGTTTTCATCATTAATTTGACATTTTTCCGCCATGGATAAATAGCATTGCACAACTAGAAGGCCGCGATTCAACTTTCCTCCAGAAGTGTTATATTCAAAAACCTTTAAGATAATTATTTCAGAAGAATTATTTTTTCGGCTATGAAAATCTTAAAACAACTTGAATTGCTGACAATCACAAACAATCATTAAAATACGGAAACAAAACTCAATTTATTTATTTCTAAATAAGAACCTACCTTCCCAGAGATATACTGCTGAATAAAAACTCCTAATGTGTTCTTTTTCTCGTCTTATTGTTTTTGTCTAGTACATTTTCTCTCTTTGGTAAATTTACAGTGTGATCTTTTGTATTTGTCAAGATATTCAAGCAATTGCTTGATTTGTTATTGCGTAAGTTTGTATCATTTTATTTCAGGTGTATTTATTTTACAAAACGACGGCCATTATGTTTACCGCTATGTTTATTAGCCACTAAACAATAAACCGCGATTTCAAATAAATAAATACTAAAGAATAAATAGTATTAATATTACTGTATTCGTAATATGATGTTACACATAATATAGAAATAATATTTATGTTTATTTAAATAATTTCTTAAACCACACTGCCTTTCCATTTAAAATCGATACGGAAATTGATTAAAAACGGGTAAAATTTTTAATGAGACACTGAAAAATAAAAAAATTCAATATCTTGAATTTTATTTTTCACTATCTTATTAAAATTTTAACCGTTTTAAACATGTTTTCATTTCAAATATTTATATTTATTATTACATTTTTTTGATTTGTTAATTAATCTAATAATGTTTTAGAAGATTCTTTATTAAATTAAGTATTTTATAATACTACAATATTATACATAACATTGTGAATAACATGGTGCTACTAAATTAATAAATAAATAATAAATTAATATTCCATAAAGCATTTTATAAGGCACTATCGTCAAATTCAAGTTACCGAGAAATAATATAATTAGTAATGTATTACAAATAACACCAGAAAGCATCGTCAAAGACTCTTTAAACTTGGGAGAAAAGCTTAAGAAGGTAAGTATTTAAAGAAAAACGCTAGTCGCCGGTATCAACTATATTTGATTTGAATTATAATTCTATTTTGGCTAAAATTTTGGTAGATCTTTGCTTTTCTGTTTTACTCGCTAGTTTCGGAGACTAGGATTTCGATGACTTTTACATAGCAGGAGCTACAAGCTGCAGAATTCTACAAATTCTAGTGCGAGAAGCTCAAATATAGCTGCAGGTACACAGTCTTAAAATGCCAAGAGCTTTGCAAAGAAGCATTTGGCTTCATACATCTCCTCAATAAGGATAAAGGACAAGTAAAGGATAGAAACCGACTATTTTATGCAAAATGGAGTTCTTTAGGAGAAAAACACGGGCTTGTTTGACTTGCAATATTGGCAGTGCTGTGACTAATACCTGAATTGGGGGTAGTGTCTCAGAGTGCCCCTAAGAGTAGTAGGCACGAATAGGGGCATACTATTAGTAATTTCAGTCACTGTCCAGCCACAGGTCGTGTTGTCCAGTGTCTGACTACAAGTTAGGGTATTTTGTAAAACACTTTGCCGAGATTGGACATACTGAATCCAGTAATGGCTTCCAAAATCATGTCCCGGGGGTCAACCCTCTTGAATATTTAAACCACCGACCGTGGCGCAAGAAAAGATCCTGTGAGGAGAAATCGGAGATGGGAAAAAGAACTTCTCTTTCTATTATCGGTTCTGATGTACAAGCACCACTTGCTACTAGTAGGAGACGGCTCTGTGCTGTTTTGGCTATTGGTATACGAGCCGTTTAGGCTACACCAAGATAATACCGCAAATACAGGCAAGAGCTGCATTTTCTTTTATATCTACGGGAATACTGACAAGATTGCGTCACGCTATTGTCTGCCCACATTGGGAAGATATACTTTTCTTTTACTCAGAGACAGTGATTTGTTTTCAGAATATTCTCTTACTAAAGGTTTTAATTTGATTTCGGCACTCGCATTAGAATCTTCCAAAGTATATTGATGCTTAATTTTAACACCATCTTTCTATGGGGCCTTCTATAAAAGAATGTTGTCTTGTGATGTATGATTGTCCTTTTAACATATGATTTTAAGTTTTAGCTTGCTTTTAAAAACTTATTTTACCACATAAGCAGCTCGTGCGGAGGCCGAGCCCTTGGGGTAAAGTTTCCAATACCCCTCGGGCAAATTCTTACCATCATATTATTCAAATCCTTTTATATTTTTTTCAAACCATTTGTTTCCCATATTTCACTCCTAAGGTCCGTTTGTTCAGAATCACGTAAACCCCTCGAGTTTTTTCTTCAGCAAAATAATAAAACGAAAGCTTGTCAATAGTATGATGGCAAGAATCGTGCGGGGAGGGGGGTGGACGCACCCCCTCCCCAATATGAAAAAAAAGGTTTGAAAATAACAAAAGGGTGGCTTTTGAATAGTATGATGGTAAGAATTTGCTCGAAGGGTGTATGCAAATCTGAATAAACTAATCTTAAGGACACCCTAGACGGTCAATCATTTTGATCAAAAGCTTCCGTCAATCAATTGATTTAAGCATGATTACCGTCTAGGAGTCTGTTTGACGATTGAGTCAAGCGTTGACGGTGATTGACAGAAAGTTTGAATGACTCAATCGGTTAACGAGGGTGATTGACCGTCTAGACTAGTTTTGTTCAAATATTGCGTCAGTCACACGCCAACAATAATGGAAGATATACTGGAAGAAAGCAAAAATATGTAGCGTGAGTTTATTTGTGGATTAATAGAGTTATGCTGGGATCACCCTGAGTTATCAAAAGTCAAAAGACTATTTTAACCGAAATAAGAAAAGTGCAGCATTTGGCGGGATATTAGAGGCGGTAAAGACGTTGAAACTAGATTATACAGTTGCCAAACTAAAATAGAAAATTAATTGTTTTAAGAACGAATTTCAATCGTGAATACAAGGCGATCGAGCAAAAAAAAGAAAAAAAAAGAAGTCTGGAGCGTCAACAGATGACATCTCACAACCTTCCCTCTGGTACTACAATGACCTTGCATTCATTAGGGATCAGATTGAAATTATTGTACTAGCAGTAAAAACTTGATTGCTTTGTGGGCGGCGTTTACCCCCTCCCCCAGAAACACCCCCTCCCAACGGAAAATCACCCCTCGGAAAATAACACCCCCATGCGGCTGGTTGGTCTCTAATCCCTTTGCACTTTAAAAAGAAAGGACTAGAACTCTCAATTTCTAATCTAATGAGCACACTCCAAAGTTTCATCGATCTTGAGGTGGAGGAAAGGATGAGGAAGGGGGAGTACCCCACCCCTCCTCTACAGAATGAATTCTGCTCATTTTGGGGTTTAATTTTGCTCTTTACTATCATAATAATAGCGTAGACAAGAAATATTCCGAGAAATCATAACGGAGTAGATATCGATTTCACAGTTTTGATGCGTTTTTTAAAGTTTCTGTTCCGCCTCCCAAAAGAACCTTTATTGGAAAATACCCTTTGGCTGGGGTTTTGATGAAAAATTTTCCACGGAGGAGGGAATTATCAGCATGAATTTAAAGCAAACAAAAATTAAAGTGTTTTTGCAAATTAAAGTATGCTAAGAAAAAATTTTAACCCGAGTTCATCCACAAGAAATTTTTTCGTTGTAATTTTCAGCTAGAATGGAGTTGTCTGGGAAAATTTCCCCGGTGAGGGAGGGGGAGGACATTTTACGTGAAAAGAACTTTCCATGGATTAATTTTCCGTAGGAGAAAGTAACTTTTCTTGGAGGGGAGCCCGATTTCCTGGTATTATTTAAAAACGATCAGAAGTTAAATAAAAAAACGGGTTTTCAAAGGAAAGTAAGGAGTAACATTAACACTTAAAATGAACAGAAATTATTACGTATATAAAAAGGGTTGGCCCCTCCTCAAGACCTTTCTCTTTACGTTAAAGATTTGACTTTTTGTCCCAATTCTTTAAGAACGATTCCTAAACACAGTGACCGTTTAATTCGGATTATAATTTTTTTTAATTCTATACAAAATTTTGCCACCACCCGTAAAAATTCGTAGAATTTGAAGAGGCTTTCGTCCGTAAAAGCTTAAACAAAAAGAACTTGTTGGTTCCCAAAGCCAACTATCATAGGCAGCGCGCTAGCGCTGCCTAAGTAAAGAACGATGTGGGCACAATGTGTTTTTTTTTCTTCAACCGGGCACTTCGTATCGAAGGAGTTGTCGTAGAAGCTTCGAAAAGAGCTCATTGGATTGGAAATTGGAGTGGTTAGTGCCCTTTTTAATAGTTGAAAGAGGTTTGAGGGCAACCACCCCCCCCACACCCCTTAGTCCCCCAAACACATCCAATCGAAATTTTAAGATAGCCAGTTTTTTCAGCGTAGTTGATTTCCAAATAGAAAATATGTTTTTGAGGAGGACACTCACCCACAACCCTCAGGGCAAGGGTTTTAAGTTATGCCCTAGGGTCATATAAGGTTTTTATAGAAGGCGTTGTCGTAGAAACTTCAAAACAGGCTCATTCGATTTGAAATTCGAAGGGCTAGTACCCTTATTAATAGTCGAAAGTGATTGGGCGGCAACTAGCTTCCCCCCCATGCCCATCATTCCCCGAAACACATCCAATCAAAATTTTGAGACAGCCATTTTGTTCAGCGTAGTTGATTTCCAGATAGAAAATATGTTTTGAGGAGGACTCTCCCCCAGAACCCTCAGGGCAAGGGTTTTAAGTTATGCCCTGGGGGCATATAAGGTTTTTATAGAAGGCGTTGTCGTAGAAACTTCAAAACAGACTCATTCGATTGGAAATTCAAAGGGATAGTGCCCTTTTTAATAGTCGAAAGTGATTGGAGGGCAACTAGCCCCCCCGCCCGTCATTTCCCCAAACATATCCAATCAAAATTTTGAGGTAGCCATTTTGTTCAGCGTAGTTGATTTCCAGATAGAAAATATTTTTTTGAGGAGGACACTCCCCCACAACCCTCGGGGCAAGGTTTTTAAGTTATGCCCTGAGGGCATATAATAACGATGTTGGCCCAATGTACTATTTTTTTTTTTTTTTTCCTTTAGAGCTGGGCACTTCATATGGAACGGGTCGTCGTAGAAACTTCAAAAGGGATTCATTCGATTGGAAATTGAGAGCTCTAGTGTCCTTTTTAATAGTCGAAAGTGATTGGAGGGCAACTAGCCCCCTCCCCCACGCCCATCATTCCCCAAAACACATCCAATCAAAATTTTGAGATAGCCATTTTATTCAACGTAGTTGATTTCCACTAGAAAATATGTTTTTGAGGAGGACACTCACCCAAAACCCTTAGGGCAAGGGTTTTAAGTTATGCCCTGGGGGCATATAAGGTTTTTAAAGAAGGCGTTGTCGTAGAAACTTCCAAAAAAGCTCATTCGATTGGAAATTCAAAGGGCTAGTGCCCTTTTTAATAGTCGAAAGTGATTGGAGCGCAACAACCCTCCCCCCCTTCCAAGCCCATCATTCCCCCAAACACATCCAATTAAAATTTTGAGATAGTCGTTTTGTTCCGCGTAATTGATTTCGAGGTAGAAAATATGTTTTTGAGGACGAACACCTACAATCTTCAAGACAAGGATTATAAGTTATGTCCTAGTGGCATATAAGGTTTTTATTGAAATCTTTGTCGTAGAAACTTAAAAAAGAGCTCATTCGATTTAAAATTCAAATGAATAGTACCCTTTTTAATAGTCGAAAGTGATTTGAGGGCAACTAATCCGTCTCTCATGCCCACCTTTTCCCCAAACTCATCCAATCAAAATTTTTAGATAGCCATTTTATTCAACGTAGTTAGAAGTTTTGGAAATTAGGTCTTTAAGGATGACAAGCCACTCCCCCCACAGCCAAAAGTTGTAAGTTATGCCCTGGGGCATATATAAAATTTTTATTGAAAGCGCTGTTGTAGAAACTTCAAAAGGGCTCATTCAATTGGAAATTGAAAGGGCTAGTGCCTTTTTTAATAGTTGAAAGGGATTGGATAGCGACTTACGCCCCTCTCACACCTACCATTTTCCAAAACACCTCTATGCCTTCCCAAGGCCAGAACAAAATTTGCACTTTACTGAAAAAAATACAAATGAATGTGTATTGTCAGTTTAATATGCATATACTGGTATTTAGTAATCAAAATGTTAATATTATTTGATTTATTAAAGTTATAAAAGTAAAAGCATTTATATTTTTTTAATATAAATGTTTAATGTTAAATGTTTTAATATAAATGTACTGAAAAAATGTAAATTTTTTTACATTTATAACTTTAATAAATCAAATAATATTAACATTTTGATTACTAAATATCAGTATATGTATATTAAACTGACAATAAACATTCATTTGTATTTTTTCAGTAAAGTGCAAATTTTGTTCAGACCTTGGGAAGGCATAGGGGTTTTGCGCCAAACTTATGTTAATTTCTGCTCGTTTTGAGTCTGACTCGGTTATTTATTGTAATTTCTGTTCGTTCTGGGTTTCATTTATTTATCGATGCTTATTTGTGGTAGTTTCACGCTTGGTAGATTATTTGATTTTATTTTTGCTCATTTTTTGTTTAATGGAGTTCTTTACTTTTTGTTGAAAAACTTATTTTGTGGAAACAGTTTTTTTCATTAATTTCTGTTCGTTTTATGTTAACCTAGGCTTTTCAGGGAAAAAGAAAATAACAGTTAGAATCTTTTCGTTTTTTAAGACATTATAGTTTGACCAACTCTGTGTATGCTAGAGAAAATTTTGCTGCAATTTTTAACAGTAAACACCCTTTTAAAAATCTGGACACAAATAGTAGTGTTTAATTTAATTTCATACCTCCTCTAGTTGACCTGAAATAGAAAACTTGATACCATTCGCAAAAAAAATCTGTTTACTTTCTTTGAAGGCTTGGATACACTTACGCTATTTTGATTCGGTTAAATTTTAAGAGCAGCCATACGACGGTTGTTGTGGGAGGGTGGGCGGGGGAGGGTGGCAGTGGAAGGGGGATTACTTCCCCTCAAATCACTTTCGACTATTAAAAAGGGCATCAGCCCTTTCGTTTTTTGATTGAATGAACCCTTTTCTAGCTTCCCAAGATAGTTTCTTCAGTACGAAGGGCACTGGTCAAAGGCACAACTACAAAAACTATAAACATGCTGTACCCATTTTAGTCTTAACTATAAAAATTTCAAGCCGTCCAATCACTTTCGACAATTAAAATGGGCACTAGGACTTTCTACTTCCAATCGGATGACCCCTTTTGGAAACGACAATGATTTCTAAAGTCAACTTATATGCCCCCAGGGCATAAATTACAACCCTTACCCTAAGGTCTGTTAGGGTGGTTGCATCCTCTAAGACTGAATTTCCAGAATTTTCAACTACGTTAAACAACATGGCTATCTCAAAATTTTTATTGGATGTGTTTGGGGAAATGGTGGGAGTTAGTGGGATGTTGGTTACTTTCCAATAACTTTCGACTATTAAAAAGGGCACAAACCACTCCAATTTTCAATTGAAGGAGTGCTTTTCCAATTTTTTACGACAAATTCTTCGGTACAAAGTGCCCTGCTCTAAAGGAAAAAATTAATAAATAATACATTGTGCCAACATCGTCCTTATATGCCCCCAGGGCATAACTTAAAACCCTTGCCCTGAGGGTTGTGGGGGAGTGTCCTACTCTTTACTTAATCCCCATTTCTTGTCTCGTTTTCGAGTGTCCCCGTTCTTTACTTAGGCAGCGCGATCGTGTTGCCTATGATTTATACAACAACTTTCTATATAAACCTTATATGCCCCCGGGACATAACTTACAACCCTTGAACTGAGGGCTCTGAGGGGGTTACCAACCTGAAAGACCTAGTTTCCAGAGCGTTCAACTACGTTACACAAAATGGGTATATCAAAATTTTGATTGGATGTGTTTGGGGAAATGGTGGGCGTGAGAGGGGCGGTAGTCGCTCTCCAATCACTTTCAACTATTAAAAATGGCACTAGCCCTTTCAATTTCCAGTCAAATGAGCCCTTTTGACGTTTCTACGACAACACTTTCAATAAAAATCATATATGCCCCCAGGGCATAACTTAATCCTTGCCCTGAAGGCTGCGGGGGATTTCATTCTCAAAGACCTAATTTCCAGAACTTTCTACTATTAATTTGATTGGATGTCTTTGGAGGAATGATGGGCGTGAGAGGGGGGTTAGTTACCCTCCAATCACTCTCGACTATTAAAAAGGGCACTAGCCTTCTCAATTTCCAATTGAATGAGCCCCTTTTGAAGTTTCTACGACTACGCCATCCATAAAAACTTGACATGCTCCCAGGGCGGAACTTACATCCTTTGCCCTTGGGGCTCATGGGGGTTTAACTTCCTCAAATACATAATTCCTAGAACTTTTAGCTACGTTGAACAAAATGGCTATCTCTAAACTTTGATTGAATGTTTTTGGGGAAATGGCGGGCGTGAGAGGGGGGTTAATTACTCTCCACTCACTTTCGACTATTAAAAAGGGCAATTTAAATTTCAAATCAAATGAGCCATTTTTTAAATTTCTACAAAAACTCTCTATATAAACTTTATATGCCCCCGGGGCTTAACTTACAACCCTTGCACTGAGGGCTCTGAGAAGTTTATCATCCTAAACGACCTAATTTCAAGAACTTTCAACTACGTTGAACAAAATGGATATCTCAAAATTTTGATTGGATGTGTTTGAGAAAATGGTGGGCGTGAGAAGGGCGTTAGTCACTCTCCAATCACTTTCAACTATTAAAAACAGCACTAGCCCTCTCAATTTCCAATTGAATGAGCCCTTTTGAAGTTTCTACGACAACGCTTTCAACAAAAACCTAATATGTCCCGAGGGCATAACTTACAACCCTTGCCATGAGGGCTATGGGGGGAGGAGGGGTTGTCATCCTTAAAGATCTAATTTCCAAAACTTTCAACTAGGTTTAACAAAATGGCTGTCTAAAAGTTTTTATTGGATGTGTTTGGGGGAAAGGTGGGCGTGAGAGGGGGTTAGGTGCCCTCCAATCACTTTCTACTATTAAAAAGGGCACTAGCTTTTTCAATTTTTTAATTGAATGAGCCCTTTTTGATCTTTTTACAAAATCGCTTTCTATAAAAACCTTACATGATCCCAGGGCATAGCTTACAACCCTTGCCCTGAGGGCTGTCGGGGGATGGGTTGTCATCCTTAAAGACCTAATTTCCAAAACTTTCGACTACGTTAAACAAAATGGATATCTCAAAATGTTAATTGGATGTGTTTGGGGAAATGGTGGGCGAGAGAGCGGGGTTAGTTGCCCTTCAATCACTTTCGACTATTAAAAGGGCACTAGCACTTTCAAGTTTCAATTGAATGAGCCCTTTTTTATGTTTTTACAACATCGCTTTCTATTAAAACCTTACATGCTCCAAGGGCATGACTTACAACCCTTGCCCTGAGGGTTGTGTGTGGGGTGGGTGGGTGGGTTGTCATCCTTAAAGACCTAATTTATAAAACTTTCAACTACGTTGAATAAAATGGCTATCTAAAGCTTTTGATTGGATGTGTTTGGGGAAAAGATGGGTGTGAGAGGGGGGTTAGTTGCCCTCAGATCACTTTCGACTATAAAAAGGGAACTAGCCCTTTGAATTTCCAATCGAATGAGCCCTTTTCAAGTTTCTGCGACAAAGATTTCAATAAAAACTTTATATACCCCCAGGGTTTAACTTATAACCCTTGCCCTGAAGACTGTGGGGGGAGTGTCCTGCTCAAAGGTATCATTTCCTGAACTTTAAACTGTATGGAACAAAATGGCTATCTCAAAATTTTGATTGGATGTGTTAGGGGAAATGGTAGGGGTGGAAGGGATGTTAGTTGCCCTCAAATCATTTCCGACTATTAAAAAGGTCACTAGCCATTTCAATTTCTAATCGAATGAGCCCTTTTTGGAAGTTTCTACGACAACACGTTCTATAAAAACCTTATATGCCCCCAGAGCAAAACTTATAACCCTTGCCCAGAGGGCTGTCATCCTCAAAGACCTAATTTACAGAACTTAAAACTACGTTGAATAAACTGGATATCTCAAAATTCTGATTGGATATTTTTAGGGAAAAGGTGGGCGTAAGAGGGGGGTCCGTTGCCCTCCAATCAATTTCGACTATTAAAAAGGGCACTAGCCCTTTGAATTTCCAATCAAATGAGCCTTTTTGAAGTTTTTACGACAACGCCTTCTATAAAAACCATATATGCCCCCAGGGCATAACTTAGAACCCTTGCCCTTAGGCTGTGGGGGAGTGTCCTCCTCAAAAACATAATTTCTATTTGGAAATCAACTACGCTGAACAAAGTGGCTTTCTCAAAATTTTGATGGGATATGTTTCGGCAAATGGTGGGCGTGGAAGGGGTGTTCGTGGCCTTTCAATCACTTTCGACTATTAAAAAGGGCACAAGCCACTCCAATTTCCAATTGAATGAGCCCTTTGCGAAGTTTCTACGACAACTTCATCGATACGAAGTGCCCTGCTCTAATTGGGTTGGTAATCATAAGTTCTAGGGCCCTTTTTAAGAGTCAAAATTATCAGAGCGCAGCTACCCCTCCCCCGCCCCAAACAAACAAAAACGTCGTGTTTTCCTGAGATGTATTCAAGAGATATTTTGAGACAGTCCTTTTATTCAAAATAGCCCAAATATCATATAACAACGCTTTTGAGGTTGATACAAACTACAAGATCCTGAGGGCGAGGATTGTAAGTTATGCCCCTGAGGCATTTAAGGTTCTTATGAAAGGGATGGTGGTATAAGCTTAGAGGTGACTCATTTGGTTGAAACTGGAAGTTCTAGTTCCCTTTTAAGACTCAATAGTGATGGAGGTCAACAAGCCCCCCCCCCCCAACTACCCGTCTTTTCACCAAATGGATCTGATTGAAATTGTGCCCCCCCAGAGCCCTGGAGCAAGGGCTTTAAATTATGCCTTGGGGGCATAAAATGTTTTTATGGAATGGGTGATCGTATTAAATTCAGATGAGTCTCACTTGATTTTAAATTAGAAGTTATAGTGCCCTTTTCATGAGTCAAAGTGATTTCACTTGGTTCAGTAATTATGCTAAGCAATAGTTTTAGTAGCAGTAATAGCATTAGCAGCAGTATGCAAATAGCACCTTTTTTCAACATCCCCTTCAACACACGATGAAATTTTTAACTTAATACCATCAACCGGTCCTGAAGCAGTGCTGATGCGTTCTCTTGACAACCTATATGGGTATAGTGTGTTTCGATTTATTTCAATACAGTTACAATACTGCCCAAAATTTTCACCTTAATACCCTAAGTTTATTAGTTGTAGTTGAACCACCAGTAAATATAGTAATCGCAGTAGGAGTACAGTTAATAGTAGTAATATTAATAGTAGCAGTAATTGTAGGAGTAGAAGCATTAGTATTATGATGCAAATATTGTCTTTTGGCTAGTTCAATATCCCTCACAACAAGCGTTGTAAGTTTTAATTTCACACACGAAACTGTTCCTAAGATATTGCTGATATGCTCTTTTGACAGCCTGCATCTGGATGGCAGGTTGTCATCCATAAAACAGAAATATTATCTGAAAACTTCACCTTCATAACTTCATAGGTTGTGGATTTTGAGCTAGCTAGAAGACACTGTGTGTATTCATTTAATGGTGCTTCTACGGTTACTGTAAATGACGAAACTAATGACATTAAGTTGAAACTTTTAGGGAACGTTTAGGAAGAGTTTCAATTAAACGAAAACCTATATGCATGAAAGTATTAAAAGGGCATATAAGCACTATAGGGCATATAAGGGCATAGGCAGCGATGCTCTATCATAGCTAGTAGTATCATTGATATTTTAAAGGAGCTAACTTGATTGAAAATTTTAAAAGTTCTAGTGCCCTATTAATACTCAAAAGTGATTGGAGGGCAATCAGCCCTCCTCTTTAGCTCATATAATTCCAGACACTTCCAATCAAAATTTTAAGACAGCTATTTTGTTCAACATAGCTGAATGGTCTAGTAGCTATAGCTTTAGGGTTATTGGGTAAGTCAACCCCCCACAGGTACGCAATCCTGCAACCAGCAGTAGTATTAGTATTATTATTAGTACTATTAATAGTAATTGCACTAGTACTAGTAGCAGCATTGGTATTAATATATTGCCTTTTGGTCAGTTAGGCATCCCTCTCATTAAGTCCTGGTAGTTTGAACTTAATGCAATTAACCGTTGCTATGACATTCCCGATATTTTCTTTTGATAACCTGTATATTCGTATATTTCTTCCAATTTTCACCTTAATGCTCTGAGCTTTACAAGTAGTTGCAATAGAAGTAGTAGTTAAAGCAGTAATAGTAGTATTAGTAAATATAGCAGTGGTGGTAGCATTAGTAGTAGCGTGCACATATTGCATTTGGTCAATTGATCTTCCCCTTTAACCATTCTCTGAAAGGTCCAACATAATGCTCAAATCCATTCTTGATATACGCTCTTCTTACAATTTGCATGCACATAGTGTTGTTTGATTTAGTTCTTATTTCCCCTCAATATTCTCTCAAATTTTCACCTTCATAGACTTAGTATTAATAGTACTAGTATCGTAGTAGTAGTGGTGGTATTAGGAGAAGTAGTAGCAGGAGTAGTGTCGCATTAGTAGTAGTAGTGACAAAAAAGTTTTAGCTTGATTAGTAAGTCGTTCCAGAAATATTGCTGATGTGCCCTTTTGGCCCCCTTTAGATGCCCTTTTCATCTTAAAACTCTTAGCCTTACAAGTAGTTGGAATTAAAGTAGTAGTTGGAGTAGTTTAGTAGCAGTAGAAGTAGTATTAGTAAAAGTAGCAGTTGTAGTAGTGTAAGTAGTAGGATTTTGGTCAATTGACCTTCCCCTTTAAGCATTCTCTGAAAGCTCCAATTTAATACCCAAATCCATTCTTGAGATACTCCTTTGACAATCTGCATGCACATAGTGTTTTTATTTAGTTCAAGCTCCCCCTCAATATCCTGTCAAATATTCACCTTCACACGCGTAGCATTAACTGTACTAGTATCATATTAGTAGAGGTAGTAGTAAGAGCAGTATTAGCAGTAATAGTGTTGTATTAGTAGTAGTCGTAATAGTAGTAGCAGTAGTATTAATAGCAATAGTAGCAGGTACACGTTGTCTTTTGGTATGTTAAATATCCCACTTATGATGCCTCAGAAGTTTCATCTCGATACGGTAAGCCGTTCCAAAGATATTGCTCAAATGCCTATATCAGCAATTTGTATGAACATGTTTTGATGTAGTTCAACTTTCCCCTCAACATTTTCTCAGAGGTAGTACTCGCTACAGAAGCAGTAGTTTTAGTGGCAGTAGTAGTAGCACTGGTGGTAGTTGCAGTAGTAGTAGTAGTATGAAAATATAGCCTTTTTGGTCAATTGATCATCTCCCTTATCATTTCCTGAAAGTTCAAATTAATATACTCGGTCATTCCTGAGTTACGCCCTTTTGAAAACCCGTATACACATATCAGATTTTGATTTAGTTAAACACACACCTCATCATTCTCTGAAAAGCTCATCTGAATGCCCTTTGTTTTTGCGGAAAATGAAGGTTAAGCATGCATACCTTTCTCCAAAACATATACCACATGTAAACAATGAACAAATGCCCCGTTGTGGGCGGGGGGGGGGGGTGACAACCCTAAAGACATAATTACGAGACCTTTCAACAAGGCTGAAGAAAATAGGTGTCTCAAGCTTTGATTGGATGTTTTTTGGGGAAATGATGGACGGGGAGGAGGGTGGTTGCCCCCAAATCACTTTTGACTCTTAAAAAGGGCACTATAACTTCCAATTTTCAATCAAAGTCCCACCTCTATTAGAATTTTTTTTGGAGATAATTCATTGTAATACTGCACTTTCCAAGAGAATGTCTCGCTGTCCAATTTCATTTGAATTATAGGTTTTGTTGTTGCCCCCCTCCCAAATAAAATAACACATTAATTCTGTATCCACCCCTGTTTACAAGTAAACATATAAAAAATAACAAATATAAAAAAAATATATCTGAACATTCTTCATAGATGCTTAACCAAATCAGATACGAAAAATTCTTTAGTGCTAAAAACAATTCCACCATTAAGGTGGAGAAGAATAAATGTGCTCTAAAAAAATAAAATAAACTAACAACAATTCTTAGCGGAAGTATTAAATGTAAACGAAGTTATTAATAGAAAAGTAATGGTCAAAATTTGACAAAATTATTGTTATTATTTAGAACAAAACAAACATACACTTGGATCAGTAGAGTCAATTCACAAAGATTTAGAAGAAGATTAAAATTTTTTTAATGCTTTCTAATGAAGATCCGTGGAAAAAAATTCCAAAAACCTAGGGAAGGAGCATTTTCTCAATATCTTAAAAGAAAATATAAAAAAGATATTTTTCAAATTTTAGGGGGCATCTGCCCACACCCACCCCTACCCTCCGCTGTTTGCCCCCCTTACTTGGATACTACCTTTATTAGTTGATAAAGATGAAAAAATATCATAATTGAAAACATAGGCTATTTCGGAAACGTTTTTAAGGTTTCTGGACTGTATTCATAAAAGTTCAAAACGATTTTAGATAGAAATTTCTCATCTAAAAGAATAACATAAATTATTATTACCTTCCTATACCATTCACGAACAATTGACACTTCTTTTAGCTCAGGACATCCGAGAATATCATCTATCAATTTTGGATGGACCTCTTTGAACTTGTGTAAAATTTCCTCTTCTTTGTTCATTGTATTTGTTGACCAAACGAACCTGCAAAAGGGTTACGTCTGAATCACAGTAGAAAAAGCATTCACAAGAAAAACACTTGTCAGCAAAAACCGAGTTATATTGGCGATGTTTCAGACAATGAAGTTACTCAAATGAGGAACTCTGAATTAAGGCTTTATACTTCTCTAATGCAGAGAGAAACATAACCATTATTTAGTATTTTCTAAGGCATAAGCTCCATCTTTTCAATTAAATGCTAAAAACGGCTTAACTCATTCTTAAATGTCAACTCGGACATATTAAAACTAATAACGTAAATTTCTAAGCCGCAAAAAAATAAAATAAAAATAAAGGTTTTGTTCTCGCATCAATATTGACTTAACGTTGGTTTTCTCTATTTTGTGTGTATTCCTACCACGCATAACTTTCAGCGAAAGGGTAAAATTCAACGTAAACTGATATATCATGGTATGAAAGCCAGGGGGGGGGGAGGAAAACTAACAAGGTCTTAAATCCTTCCTTTACCTATTAAGATGGCCTAATTTGTAATTCGCACTTGCTGATTTGCAATTCCTTAAATGTTTAAGGTCCCATGGATCCAATCCCTAGGACATCACTACTGGGCCAAAGCCATATTTTGATTCAAGTTTAAGAAAATGTCCATATTTTGGCTCAGATTGAAGGACAATATAATGAGGGAAAAGGGTTTCCCCATGGATAATGTCTCTGTGACTTGATTCTATAAGAAGGTTATTTTGTGGAAAAGCTTGCAATTATGTTTTGACGCCATGGTGGTAAACCGTAAGCAAGTCAGAGAGCTGTGTTGCAAAGAGGTGGACAAAGCGATGGCAGGATATGATAGGGTTCATTCTTAGCTAAGACAGATTTCGTATCCGATTCAATTCTTACAAATCGAACTATTTAGGAGGATAATTGCCATAAGTTATAAAGTACACAGGAAGTAGGTATCCTTAAGATGCTTCAGTTGCTGGAAACCGGGAGCATTTTCGGTAGAAATATTCCAAGATGATCGGAAGACAAACAGGCTTAAGGACTGGACACAGGCAGCTTCTTTCGGTACCGATTTCAGCAGCTCAGTAGGCAAACGATAGCAGTACGAAAACAATGCCCTTTGTACGAGATTTTCAAAACTAAACGTTATGGACACCATTAGTCAACTGTAGCTTATCAATAGTTGCATGATTGATTTCAACTTATTATTTAGTTCTATTATTATTATTATTGAGTTCTTTCATTATTAAATTTTTATACTTTTATATTTTATTTCATAAAAAATATTTTAACTAAATTTTAAATTCTTTCATTATTAAATTGTGAAGTTCACTTATTATTAAATATTTAATTATTACTATTATTATTTATTTCTTTTGACTTTCCACCTGAAGAAAAGGAAACGACTGAGAATTTCTGTTTTTTTTTTTTATGACCACGATGAAACCGGCGCCACTTTTGTAAACCGGCACCAAAAAATTTTTCAAGCTCAAATTGCTGCCGTTCTCATTGCAAATCGGCGCCGAAAAAAGCAACGTATATCCACACCTTTACAGCCTGTCATAAAAAAGGGTGGAACAGAGTGTTTCTGGCTCTGTAAACAATTAAATAAAAAAAACAAGTTTTTTAAACTGAAAGTAAGGTGCGACATTTAAACTTAAAACGAACAGAAATTATTCCGTATATGAAATGGGCTGTCCCCTCCTCAACGCCTCGCTCTTTATTCCGTATATGAAATGGGCTGTCCCCTCCTCAACGCCTCGCTCTTTACGCTAAAGTTTGACTCTGTCTCACAACTTTATTTTTTAAAACAATAAAAAACTTTAGCGTAAAGAGCTAGGCGTTGAGGAGGGGACAGCCCATTTCATATACGGAATAAAGAGCGAGGCGTTGAGGAGGGGACAGCCCATTTCATATACGGAATAATTTCTGTTCGTTTTAAGTTTAAATGTCGCACCTTACTTTCAGTTTAAAAAACTTGTTTTTTTTATTTAATTTCTGATCGTTTTTTAGTTAATGCAGCTTTTATTTGCATAAAAATTTTACTTTTCTTTTGCTAAATGAATGTCTTTACAAATTAACTTACGTAACTAACTTCTATATTCGTATATGTTTCTTCTGGCAAAAATTCAAAGTTGCAGATTTTTGCAGATATGAGCTTGAAACCTATGTAATAGGGTTTTCTGATACGCTGAATCTGACGTTGTGATTTTCATTAAAATTCTTTCACTTGTAGGGGATGTTTCCCCCTCTTTAAAAAATCGAGTAAATTTCCTCAGGCTTGTAGCCTTTGATGAGTAATACTAAACTTAATAAAATTTATATATTTAGAATCAGCATTATAAACACATTCTTTTGATACATTTATTGACATCAAAATTCCGTTTTTAAAAGTTTCGATTACTATTGAGCCGTATCGCTTGTTTTTTTATTGTTTTTTTTTATTACGTATATGTTATTACGTATATGAGGGGGTTCTGCCCTTATTCAATACCACGCTCTTTACGTTAAAAGTTATAAAAAAATTTGATTAACAAACCCCTGAATCACAAAGGCCGTTTAATTAGAATAGATAGTTCTTTTGAAAGCACTAAAAAAAAACTGTAGCGTAAAGAGCGAGGTATTGACTTGGGGGAGAACCCCCTCACATACGTTATAATTTCTGTTCGTTTTAAGTTCTAATATTCCTTCTTACATTTCAGTTGAAAAAATTGGTTTTTTTTTTATTTAATTTCTGATCGTTTTTTAAATAATGCTTGGAAATCCGGCACCCCCTTCATAGAAAGGTCCCTTACCCCAACGTAACATCCTCCACGTAAATTTTCTCCATAGTAACTCCAGCCTCTAGCCCCCCCCCCCCCTCCAGAAAAAAATCCTTCCTGAAAATGGGTGTATACTTCCCAATAACCAATAAATAATGCTGGCAAGTCCGGCGCCCCCTTCATGGCAATTTTCCTTCCCCCATGAAAACTTCCTTCATGAACAGATCCTCCAACCTCACGCCCGGGCCCCCCTTCCCTCCCACTAGCAGAAAAAAACCTCCTGAAAACTTCTGTATACTTCCGAATAACCAATACTATATGTTAACAGTGGGTAAAGTTCATATCTTTTAGCCCTCCCTCTGGGTACTTCGGGGGATTAAGTCATCCCAAAAGACATATTTATCATATTTTTGACCATGTTGAACAAAATGGCTATCTCAAAATTTTGATCGGGTGACTTTGGTAAAAAAATAAGCGTGGGAGGGGGCCTAGTTGCCCTCCATTTTTTTTGGTCACTTAAAAAGGGCACTAGAACTTTTAATTTCCGTTCAAATGAGCCCTCCCAAGATATTCTAGTACCACTGGGTCGATACGATCACCCCTGGGAAAAAAAAACAAAAAAAACAAACAAACAAACAAACAAATAAACACGCATCCGTGATCTTTCTTCTGGCAAAAAATGGAAAATTCCACATTTTTGTAGATAGGAGCTTGAAACCTTTACAGTAGGATTCTCTGATACGCTGAATATGATGGTGTGATTTTCATTAAGGTTCTATAACTTTTAGGGGGTCTTTCCCCCTTTTTTTGAAAATCAGCCAAATTTTCTCAGGCGCGTAACTTTTGATGGGTAGCTCTAAACTTGATGAAAGTTATATATTTGAAATCAGCATTGAAATCTGATTCTTTTGATATATCTATTGGTATCAAAAACCCGTTTTCTAGAGTTTCGGTTACCATTGAGCCGGGTCGCTCCTTACTTACAGTTCGTTACCATGAACTGTTTGATCATCTTTTTTTAAAAGGAGTGTTCGTCTAATCTTAGTTTTAGGCGAGCCCAAATCGGTTTAAAATAAATATTTAGCTTGCACAAAGCAGCTGATTTAGCCAAAACTCAATTTCAATTGGTTTGAACTTGTGATTGCGAGGCTAACCAATCAAAATACTTTCCACAAAAGTCTGATAGGCTATCATTTCAAAATGACGGTAAAACTATGTCGGCAAAACCAATCTCAATTGGTTTGAACTCGTGATTACGAGGCTAGCCAACGACAACAATTTCCAGAAATTTCTGATTAGTTACCATGTTCAAAATGACGGTAAAACTATGACATCGGCTGGTGTATGGATTTAGTTAACCATCAAAATAGACTCTACCAGATCATTTGCTTCAAGCAATGAATTAATTTTGAAATAAGACGATCCCAGTAGAGATACAATTGTAAACAAGCGTCATAGAAAAGAAAGGAAAACACACATTATTATGCACCCCACCAAACATATATCCAAGGGTGGAGGCGCTTGGGCCTACCTCGTCGTGAATCTCGAGATCCCTATAACGTCTTATAGCTTCTACACAATTTACCTTGTTTTTTCAAATTTGTGTCTCTTTCCCCAAGAACTATAATCCTAGCTGCCCGGAGGTGCGGCTAAAAAGCAAAATTCCAACAGTTCCACAGTATAAAATGACCACAATTAGACCTATTTATCATTCAACAGCTACATTTGACTTTTGACATGGTGATAAGAAAATGGATCAAAAGACACTAGTTTTCGAACTGTCACTTTTTGTAAATTTATGTGTAATTAAAATGATAGCCCACTCTTGAAAAAAAAGCGGTTTCTCTACACTGGCTAAGTAAAGATACAATTTGTATAAAATAAAAACAGGATAAGAATGAGAACACCCAATAATTACGTACTTTTCTCCAAACGAGCAATTGAAGCGATATCCATGATATTTCAATAAATTTTGAAAAGGGTAATCCACAAAGCTACTTTGAACTTTAATTTTTCTTCTAATGAAGTACAGGATGATAGCTGGAACGCGCAAAAGTTAGCTAATAAACACTTATTTACATTGAGAGAAAATAGGCCTGGTTCCCTCACAAAAAAAACCCTTCCAGAATAAAAGCTGTAAACATAAAAAATAAACAAAAAGCTTTCAAAGGAAACACAGTTTTGTGTTCTAAATATAGGATCTAGCGAAGCTAGAAGTCTTTACCGAAAAAAATAACCTTACTTCCTGGAACAAAACAGTTTTGTCTCATTTTTCGTCAATTTTCCATAAATTTACTTAAGGTTTTTCTTGTTATTTTTAAATGTTTCTATAAAATTTGTGATTTTTTTGGTTTTCAAAGATTATGCGATATTCGTAGGAAAGAATCCAGCATAAAATATATTATTTTTACAAATTAAATATCAGATATGCATAAGAACAAATGAAGGCTGGAAGAAGGGTTGAGAATGTTGATTTTTGCTATTCTAAGAACACATCTGTAATGTCAGGGTTTTTTAACAGATTTTTAGTGCAAAGCATCCGTCATAGTGTAAAATGTATTCATTTAATATATTGTCCAACATAAGGGAAAGTTTCTCAGCCGTTTTATGGTCTATAATTCAACTCCTGCGAATACTGAGACCCAATCGCACTGAAATTTTGATAATATCAATATTCAGTTAAAACTAGTTTCTGGAGCCAGTTCAACTCAAGGCAGTTCATATTAGAAGGTTAACTTGCTCCTAGAACCAGATCAAACAGTTCATGGAAACCAACTGTAACCAAGGAGTGACGCGGCTCAATAGTAACCGAAACTCTAAAACAAACTTTTGATACAAATAGATAGATCAAAAGAATCAAATTTTTATGCTGATATCATATATATATATCAATTTTGTAGGTATAACAATCTAGTTATAACCAATACGATGTTTGGTCATAAAATGGCTCATAAGCTAACATGGTATTCACGTGATGGTAAGACAACAAACCTTACTGATTATGTTATAGTAAACCGAAGACTGGTAGGATCAATACAAGATACTAGGGTAACAGGAGTGCCGTTATTGATGTTAAAAGTAAAGATCACCATCTAGTAGTGTCAAGGGTTAATTTAAAGCTGAAATATAGGAAGGGTAATTACCTCCCGGGAAGTTATGATGTTGGTAGACTTCAGGATGAGAATTTGAGAGAAACTTTCCAGGAACAGTTGAATACTAAACTTGAGAGTTTAAAATTTGATAATGTGGAAGATGGTTGGAATAATTTTAGAAAAATAATTTGTGAAGTTGCTGAAGGTGTATTAGGGAAGAAAGCTAGCACTGAAGCTAAGAATATTAGTGAAAAAGCTTTAAGTTTAATAGAAATGAGAAAGGACTTGTACAAGAATTATCTGAGTGATAGATCATATGAAAACAAAAGGAATGTAAAGAAAGTGGAGAAAGCATTAAAATATGAACTAAGGAGGTGTGAAGTGGAGGCCATGGATAAAACTTCCGAGGATCTAGAAGATGCAGCTAGACGGCATAATAGTAAAATATTGTACTGGCACGTTAACAAATTGAGAGGTAGTAGTCAATCCGGACTTCTCCCAGTTAAAGATAGGAATGGGGTGGCAATTAGCGATAAGACAAAAGCTAAAGCGAGATGGGCCGAACATTTTGAGAATTTGCTTAACCGAGATAGAGTTGCTGGAAAAAATATAGAGGAATATGAATAAGTTTGTGATACCTTGGATGTGAAGGAAGATTTGTTTTGTGAGGAGGAATTAGAAACAGTACTAAAAGGATTAAAGAATAATAAGGCTCCAGGTGCTGATAGGGTAGTAAATGAGTTTATTAAATATGGTGGCTCTTAGGTTAGAAATAAGTTATTGGAGATTATGAATATGATTTTTGAAAAAGGGGAAGTACCTAACGATTTTAGGAAAACCTTAATTAAGCCACTTTATAAGAAAGGTGATAAAAGTGAGTGTGGTAATTATCGAGGCATTAGTCTGGTCTCTGTAGGTAGCAAATTGCTTAGTAATATGATACTTTTTAGACTGAGAGATGCCGTAGACAAAGTTATAAGAGAAGAGCAGTGCGGTTTTAGAAAAGATAGAGGATGTGTTTACCAAATTTTCACTCTTAGGTTAATAATTGAGAAGTGCCTAAGTTTTCAAACACCTTTGGTCCTCAGTTTTATAGATTATGAGCAAGCGTTCGATTCAGTTGAAGGAGGAGCTTTAGTAAAAGTTTTATCCTTGTATGGTATACCAGACAAATACATTAAAGTGATGAGTGCTCTGTACGAGAATGAGACTGCTGTGGTTAAGGTAGGAAGTGAGGTTAGCAGCTGGTTTTGTATTCAATCAGGAGTTAAGCAGGGTTATGTTCTATCTCCCTTTATATGGAATATTTTGATGTACTTTGTCTTAAGGAGCACAAAAAAAGCAATAGGAGACCCAGGAGACAAAAGAAGAGGGAAAAGTGTCCTTGACTTAGATAATTCGGATGATTTAAGCATCCTAGATAAAAGTGTGAGCAAAATGAATGAACTTTTAGAGGCTTTGCGAGTTCAGGGTGCTAGTATTGGTTTGAAAATTAATGTTAGGAAGACCAAGTCACTAAGGCTAGGAATAAGTGAAGATGAAAAGGTGACGTTGTGTAATGAAAAGATTGATCAGGTGGGCAGTTTCACTTACCTTGGTAGTATTATTAGTAAAGATGGTGGGAGTAGTGAAGATGTTAAAAATAGAATAGCCAAGGCTCAGGGTGTTTTTTCACAGTTAAAAAAAGTCTGGAAGAATAGGAAGATAAGTCTGCAAACCAAGATTAGAATCTTAGAAGCTACAGTGATGACAGTGGTCAAATATGGCTCTGAAGCATGGACGCTCCGAAAAGCGGATGAAGATTTGCTAGATGTTTTCCAGTGAAATTGCTTAAGGATTGTTCTCGGTACCCGGCTGACTGACCGTATTTCAAACAATAGGCTATACGAAAAATGTGGTTCAATACCGCTTTCTAGGTCTATAATGAAAGAAAGGTTGAGGTGGTTAGGGCATGTTGTTCGGATGAGGGATGACAGATTGCCAAAGATTGTTCTTTTTGGCCAACCATCTAGGGCTAAATGGAAAGTAGGTCGTTCCCATCTGGGTTGGGAGGATGTCAAAAAGAAAGATTTAAAGAAAATGGGAACTTTGTGGGCAGGTGTAAAAAGGGAGGCTTTGAATAGATTGGGGTGGAGGAGGAGGAGCGTGCATAGCTGTGTTGGCCTGAGGTGGCTTGGTGCTGCGATGAGTTGTTAGTAGTATATATATATATATATATATATATATATATATATATATATATATATATATATATATATATATATATATATATATATATACATATATATATCATAAAGTTTAGTCGTACGTCATCAAGTAAGTTTCATCAAGTTTAGTCGTACCTATCAAAAGTTACGTGCCTGAGAAAATTTGCTTTATTTTCAAAAAAAGGGGAAACACCCCCTAAAAGTCACAAAACCTTAATGAAAAGCACGCCATCAGATTCAGCGTATCAGAGAACCCTAATATAGAGGTTTCAAGCTCCTATCTGCAAAAATGTGGAATTTTGTATTATTGCCAGAAGAAAGATCACGGATGCGTGTCTATTTGTTTTTTTTTCCAGGGGTGATCGTATCGACCCAGTGGTCCTAGAATATCGCGGGAGGGCCAATTTTTCAAACGGGAATTAAAAGTTCTAGTGCCCTTTTTACGTGACAAAAAATAGAGGGTAACTAGGCTCCCACGCTCATTTTTTCGAAAGTCACCCGATCAAAGTTTTTAGATAGCCATTTTGTTCAGCATGGTCGAAAAATATAATAACTATGTCTTTGAGGATGAATTAATCCCCCAGAGTCCCCAGGGGAAGGGCTGCAAGTTATGAACTTTGCCCAATGTTTACATATAGTATTGGTTATTAGGAAGCACAGTTTATATAATTATTCAGTAAGTTTACCGCAGATGATTTCTGGCTCTTCATTCTCGGTGCGAACAAAAAGCTCCTCCCACTTATTGGTGAGCCAGCCAAGTGGTTTTGTCAGTATTTGTTCCGTAGGTGATTATTCTTTGTCTACCCGTGAAAAGATCTAATGCCGCTTATGTTTATATCTGCAAAAACGTTCTCTGGAGCACTCGCACCTCGGTCCGGGTTTTTATAATGGGTGAGATAGGGAAAGATCATACTGGATAATTATATAAACTGTGTTAGGAAGTATACGGACGTTCTCGGGGGGATTTTTTCTGATAGTGGGGGGGGGGGGGGCAGAGTCGGGGTTCACGTGGGAGGATCTTTTCGTGAAGGAAATTTTCATGGGAGAAGGGACATTGCTACGAAGGGGGCGCCAGATTTCCCAGCATTATTTAAAAAAGATCAGAAATTAAATATGAAAAACAAGTTTTTTCAACTGAAAGTAAGGAGCAACATCAAAACTTAAACCGAACAGAAATTATTACGTATATAAGGGGTTTTACCTCCTAGTCAATACCTCAGTCTTTCCGCTAAAGTTTTTAAGTACTTTCATAACAGCTATTTATTCTAATTAAACGGCCTTTGTGATTAAGGGATCATTCTTAAAGAATGGAACGGAATTCTAACTTTAGCGTAAAGAGCAAGGTATTAAGTAGGGGACGGACCCCATAATATACGTAATAAAAATATACGAATATTCAAGTTTGTTACGTATATTTATTACTAATAAAAACGTTCGTAAACAAAATTAAAAGTTCTAGTGTCCTTTTAAAGCCAAAAAAATTGGAGGGCAACTAGGCCCCCTCCTCTGGTCCTTTTTCCTCAAAATCTTCCGATCAAAATTTCGAAAAATCCATTTAACCCCAAAAAAGTAAAATTAATATGCAAATTTCGTTTTAACTATTCATGTATGGTGAACCAAAATTAAAACCTGCATTAGTTCAAAAACGTTCACAAATTAAATAAAAAATTGTTTTTTTAACTCAAAGTAAGGAGCGACATTAAAACTTAAAACGAATAGATATTATTCCATATATGACAGGGGCTCTCCCCTCCTCAATGCCTTGCTCTTTACCCTAAAATTTGACTCTTTGTCACAACTCTATTTTTTAAAACAATAAAAAACTTCAGCATAAGGAGCGAGGCGTTGAGGAGGGGACAGACCCTTTCATAAACGGAATAATTTCTGTTCCTTTTAAGTTTTAGAGTCGCTCCTTATTTTCAGTTAAAAAAACTTGTTTTTTTTTTTATTTAATCTAGTCAAAACTGCAATTAACTTCAAGTTCAACTGATTTGATCTTAATTAACCCTCACTAATTAGGATATTCTCAAAAAAAAATTATGACTGGTGAGGTCTTCAGAATTACAATAGAAAATTAAGGTTTTGGTAAAAAAAGAAAAAAAGAGCACTAGTATCGGCTAAAACCAAATTGAATTGTGTGCAATTATTATTTCATGGCAAATAGGCATTTGGAACCAAACAATTTCTATAATTGAGATAACAGCTATCTGTCAAAAATACTAGATTGAAAAAAATAAGTAAATAAATAATTTTTTTCTTCTTAATGTTAAAATCTTACTTACAGCATTCGAAAATTAAACGCTCTCATTCCGTAATACACTACAGCATAATTATTCAGCAAGGCGGAAGCATTATTGAGTACCCAGCAATTCTAGCATCGATATGATAAGGAAGAAAATACGAAGACACAAATTGGAATTTTCAAATTACACCGAATTAGCTTTTTATCAAAAGGTAAAAGGCTTCAATTTCGTAACAATATAAGAGATATAAAACACTGAATTCATTTTATTGAGATCCATCAAAATTGAAAATACAAAATAAAAAGTCTATATTCTTTTTTTCGCAATAGTAATTTAAATTCGTTATATTCACGAACAGGTAATATTCAAACATTTCAAATATGAAGGTTTAAAATTATTAAATGATGCTCCAGCTCTAGTTTTTTTTTTGTATCTTGAATGTTTTCCTTTTTTTTGGTTACTCTGCTCTTGTGAAGTTTTTAAGTTTTATGTACTCATGTATGTAGTGTATTATCTACTTTTTTCGTTATACTCCACAATTATAATTTTTGTATATGATGTGGGTTAAAAATAAATTATTATTATATGAATTTTCATCCTCTGTATCTTTCATTTTGATTATTATTTCATAATAAATGGGCTTTGAAAAAAAAAAGCAACAAATCACTTTTTTCTTCTTAGCATTAGATCCTTACTTACAATATTCCAAAATTTCAGAGTTTCCGTAACTAATAATCCCGTCTATGTAGTACTGAAGCTGTAAGGTTCTAATGCTATCAAGCGAAGCAGAAGCATTAATACGAGCCAAATCACTTTAACATCAATATGATAAGGAAGAAAAGACGAAAATATAAATTTGAATATACAAATACCACCGGACGCCCTTTTTATCAAAAGGTGAAATCTTAAATTCTACAATACGAGGTACAAAAAACTAAATCGACTTTAGTGAGATCAGTCAAAATTGAAAGTACAAAAGAAAAAGTCTATATTGACTTTATCATCTGTTATACTTCATTTTGATAAATGACACTATTTGTATATAGTGTGAGCATGATGATGATGATGATGACTTTTAATTTTTCAATCAATCAATCATACATACATAACACTCAGGCAGAGAGACAAGCTCGTTTCGCAGAGATAAAAAAAGTAAAACAATAAATGGATAATCAATGAAAATGAAACACATGACAACAAAAATAAATAAGAAAAAAAAATAAATAGACCTAGGAAAACTACAATTGCCACACAACAAAATTAAAGTGGTCTATTTGATTATAAGCGAATCTGATTCTGATGATAAGCGAATGAGTTAAAACAAACCCGGACACTTTTAGGAATTAATGTAAACGAAGGACATACCACAATCACAAGAATGCAAATATTTAGGTTCAGAACACAAACTAGAGGTCAATTTCAGCGAATAGAAACTAAAACTTAAGGTGTGAATATCATCTACATTATGTTGAGTACTTCTAAAGAACGAGTGAAATGCAGGGTGGGGGGGGGGGTGATGGCTTCTACCAGGTATGTATGCAGGAATTCATGTTTCAGAAGGGGTTAAAAAAGACGGATAATATGAAAATTACACGTAAGCGAATTATGGGCTTTGGGCTCCCATTCCTTCTCTTCAAGTACGCTCCTGGCTATCAGACGATGAACTATCAGACAAAGAAAGATGAACTTAGTTGAATGGATCTGAACTTAGCTGGACGGTATATTTACTTTAATTCATATGCAGCTTTAGAATTTGAAACCAGAGGAGGGGTTCAACTGAACATCTTTATCCTCTTCAAGGAATCCATGCATGGAATACTGATCAAATATGTTTTCAAATGATAATTAAAAACAATAGAGAAAAATCACAGCCTATATTTATTTTGAATATCAAAGTTCACATGCAGCTTTAGAATTTGAAACCAGCGGAGGGGTTCAACTGAACATCTTTATCCCCTTCAAGGAATCCATGCATGGAATACTGATCAAATATGTTTTCAAATGATAATTAAAAACAATAGAGAAAAATCACAGCCTATATTTATTTTGAATATCAAAGTTCACATGCAGCTTTAGAATTTGAAACCAGCGGAGGGGTTCAACTGAACATCTTTATCCCCTTCAAGGAATCCATGCATGGAATACTGATAAAATATGTTTTCAATTGATAATTAAAAACAATAGAGAAAAATCACAGCCTATATTTATTTTGAATATCAAAGTTCACATGCAGCTTTAGAATTTGAAACCAGCGGAGGGGTTCAACTGAACATCTTTATCCCCTTCAAGGAATCCATGCATGGAATACTGATCAAATATGTTTTCAAATGATAATTAAAAACAATAGAGAAAAATCACAGCCTATATTTATTTTGAATATCAAAGTTCACATGCAGCTTTAGAATTTGAAACCAGCGGAGGGGTTCAACTGAACATCTTTATCCCCTTCAAGGAATCCATGCATGGAATACTGATCAAATATGTTTTCAAATGATAATTAAAAACAATAGAGAAAAATCACAGCCTATATTTATTTTGAATGTCAAAGTTCACATGCAGCTTTAGAATTTGAAACCAGCGGAGGGGTTCAACTGAACATCTTTATCCGCTTGAAGGAATTCATGCATAGAATACTGATTAAATATGTTTTTAAATGATAATTAGAAAAAATAGAAAAAAATGAACAATCGTCTAAGAACGCAAAAAACAGTAGACACAAGAAAAAATGAAATATTTATTCTTCCGAACAATATTATAAAAACATAAACTGAAACATTGTTTGCTCAAAAGTATTAAGTAAAAAGTATAAAAGCACAAAATAAGACCCATAAGATTAAGAAACTGGCAGATATTAAAAAAAAAGAAAAACACTAAATTTTCGAGTGTAAGCTAGGATGCAAGGGCTTGACTCGGGCACTTCGTGAAAGGCCAACACGAATACCAATCCTTGAAGAGACCAATGGAGATGAGAACTTCAATGATTCAGCAAGAGGCGAAGCCATTGAGGAGGCTTTTGGTGGTACATAAGACCCAGAATCTATAAATATAAAATGAGCTGAATAGAAACTAGCTCTGAAACAATATTATTAGAAATTAATTATTGTATCTGAAAAACACATACCAAATATAATATTGACTCAACTTTTTCTTTCATCGTGAGAATTTAATATGATACAATTCTAGAAAAGGTACTTTTTACTATCATGGAAAGTGGTTAGGTTAGGAAATAAAACTTTCACTAATGAATCCAGGGCAAAAACACTTGGTGAAGGTATTACCAAGCTACTCTGTCAGACTTTTCTTGTACTTCACTTAGGCAGAAGAATTATTTCGCAGGGTTTCACCTTTATAACACATAGATTTTTAAAGGTCATCAAAGGTCAGTGCCTTCTAGAGGGAGAAGGAGTGGAGATAGGTAATTCAAAATAGCTTTTCGGGATATACTTAGATCCATCCCTGAAAGTTTCATTTTCCTAACCTAACCACTTTCCAAGATAGCAAAAAGTACCTTGTCTAGAATCTTACCAATAATATTAAGAAAAAAATTTAAAAAAATTCAGTCTACGACACCTCGCCTTTTCTTCTTTGGTTGCCTCATCAAAATGTATGAATAATCCAGCTAGGAGAGAGCTAAAATGATCACAACTTCTGGGCTTTGGGGCCTTTTATAACTGACATAATAGGTCGCTGGGGGCCTGACCGCTTTCTGTAACCTTGGGGACTATGTGGTACAAGGTATCACTTAAAAATTCCAAGATGCCAATTTTAGTCAGAACGGTCAAAACCTCTACAATATATACCTCCGAAGGTGACAGGATCCAAGCAGCCGAGGTCAAATCCCTAAATTACGGAAATAGCCCAGTCAAAACAGAAGCTTCATTTTAGTAAAAACATTACAATTTAGTAAAAAGCTGGAGAATCTATAACTTAAACCAATGACTATCCCTATTATTCCTACCAACCCTACTTCTACAGCATCTACTGTTGCCAAGACGACCGACTCCATTGCCAGTACAACTCACACCACAACTACTGCTACTCTTAAATAAAGATCGATTGCTACTAGTTCTGCCATATCATTGCCACCAGTCTTTGCCATTACCCAGGATTGCCTTCAGAAAGAAAAAAAATCCTAAGATGCGCATAATTTTAAAATACTCACCGAATTTAGACTAAATTTACATTTCCCTTTTTTTGAATATAGAGTACCGTACTTTAGCTAAAGGACCTACCAAATTGTCATACCCAAATTGCTCATACCCTCTAATTGAATAAGGAAAAGTTTTAACATATTATTGTCACTTATTCCTTTCGGTTATCATGCGTAGTTCTCAGAAGAAAAATAAATCTATAGCGAGCTGACGCTTATACCACCATCGTTTCTCGTTTTTTTAAGATTCATTACATTAGTACATGTTTACATTTTGATTTAGTCCCATGGTTACAGGAAAGCGATTGTTTGATCAAAATTTCTTAGCCTCCTTTACACAGACAGTTGGACACATTGCCAAAGATAGGTACTGACATTTCACTGCGTTTAAATTTTGTAGAACATAAAAATTCTACAAAAAGACAAAAAAAAGAATCACCACTGGCAAATAATATCAATACATCAATACTCTCAATCTGTATCCTCAAAAATAAAAAACGACAAAATAAAATAACACTCGCTACTTGCCACCCTATTACAACCCTGAACCTCTTTCGACGTTCCCTCGGGAACATTATATGTAGATATGCCTCCAACATACATAGACATATACAGTAATAGACTTACAATACTCTTGTTATTTTTTTGATGGTTCAAAAACGAGAGTAGCCTCTCTGCAGAGGCACTTGAGTGAGAAGGTGCAATTATAAAAGACATAGGTGTAGACCAACAACGATATAGCGAATCCCCAACCCCTTTTTTGCAGTCAGCTAGATTTTCCCAAAAAGCTGTTGTATCTGGCTTAACTTAAGTTGGGATAAGAAATGTAAGATGCAGCTCAAGTAAACACAAAAACCCTTAAGTTGGCACACACAAAAATCTAAAGGAGAGGAACAAATAGCCCTTAAGAGCTGGCGAGACTGGACACCGTCATTCATTCAGTTCAAAAGGCTCTTTTATATAGAAAAATTAGTCAATTCAGTTACTTTTAAACGCCTTTATTTCACTTCATCAGGTTAGCTCGAACTTAAAATCTAGTAATCAATATGTCATCAACTTCAATGGTCTAATTGAGCTTAACTCTTGAATAGGTACTGAATTCTGATGCAATACATAATAGGGCTAATGGCTCCTCCAACGTCCAGACCCCCCCCCCCCACACTCTCAATTTTTATCTGAAAAGAGAGCATGTTGAACCTTGTTAAAACTGGAATCATGCAAGGACTTTCGTCTTATAGAATTGTAAGACTAAAGTGGAGCCTCGGGCCCTTCGACACCAACAATCCCCCTTCCGATTTTTAGCAAAAATTTCGGCATGTTGAAGAGGGCTTGAGCAGGAATCATGCAATTTCTTTCATTCTATATGACTAGAAGACCAAAGTGGGCGTTTGGTCCCTCCATAATCCAATTCAACCTCCAATACTGCCAACTATTAATCAGAAATACAGGCATATCTCGTCTAATTTGAAACAAAATCATGCAAGGATTTTCAATCTATATGATCGGAGGACAAAAGCGCCCTGGTTTCCAAAATCCATTACCCCCCCCCCCCCCCTACCCTTCCACACACACACACCAGTCTTTTAGCAAAAAGGTAGGCATGTGGAGGCACCTTGTTTGAACTAGAATCGTCCATGAAGTTTCAATCAACATAATAAGAGGCAGAAAAGTGGTCCGTTGCTTCTCATCCCCCCCCCCTCACTACAACAATGTGTGCTATAGAAAGTAAAGTACACAAAGTTATATCTGGCTTTCATAGGCAGCGCAATATCGCTGCCTAAGTAAAAAACGATGTTGGCACAATGTATTATTTTTTTTTCTTTAGACCAGCGCACTTCGTATCGAAGGAGTTGCCCTAGAAACTTCGAAAAGGCTCATTCGATTGCAAATTGGTCTGCCTTGTGCCCTTTTTAATAATCGAAAGTGATTGGAAGGCAACTAACACCCCTTTTACACCCCCCATTTCCCCAAATACTTCCAATCAAAATTTTGAGATGGCCATTTTGTTTAGCGTAGTTGATTTCCAGATATAAATTATGTTTTTCAGGAGGACACCCCCACCACAACCCTCAGGGCAAGGGTTGTAAGTTAAGCCCTGGGGGCATATAAGATTTTTATAGAAAGCGTTGTCGTAGAAACTTCAAAAGGAGCTCATTCGATTGGAAATTCAAAGGGCTAGTGTCCTTTTTAATAGTCGACAATGATTGGAGGGCGACTAACCCTGCTCTCACGCCCACCTTTTCCCCAAACGCACCCAATCAAAATTTTGAGATAGCCATTTTGTTCACGTAGTTGAAAAGTCTGAAAATTAGGTCTTTGAGAATGACACCCCCCCGCCCCATAGCCCTCAGGGCAAGGGTTATAAGCTATGCCCTTGGGGTATATAAGGTTCTTATAGAAAGCGTTGTCGTAGGAACTTAAAAATGGGCTCATTCGATTGCAAATTGGAGTGGCTTGTGCCCTTTTTAACAGTCAAAAATGATTGGAAGGCAACTAACACCCCTTGTACGCCCACCATTTCCACAAATACTTCCAATCAAAATTTTGAGATGACCATTTTGCTCAGCGTAGTTGATTTCCCGATGTAAATTATGTTTTTCAGGTGGACCCCCCCCCCCCCCTATAACCCTCAGGGCAAGGGTTGTCAGTTAAGCCCTGGGGGCATATAAGATTTTTAAAGAAAGCGTTGTCGTAGAAACTTCAAAAGGAGCTCATTCGATTGGAAATTAAAAGGGCTACTGCCCTTTTTAATAGTCGAAAGTGATTGGAGGGCGACTAACCCCGCTCTCACGCCCACCTTTTCCCCAAACGCACCCAATCAAAATTTTGAGATAGCCATTTTGTTCACGTAGTTGAAAATTCTGAAAATTAGGTCTTTGAGAATGACACCCCCCCCCCCACAGCCCTCAGGGCAAGGGTTATAAGTTATGCCCTTGGGCATATAAGGTTCTCATAGAAAGCGTTGTCGTAGAAACTTAAAAAAGGGCTCATTCGATTGGAAATTGAAAGGGCTTGCATCCTTTTTAATAGTCGAAAGTGATTGGAGGGCAACTCCTTCCACGCACACCATTTCCCCATACAAATCCAATCAAAATTTGAGACATCCATTTTGTTCAACGTAGTTGAAAGTTTTGGATATTATATCTTTAAGTTGGAAACTCCCCCCCACAGTCTTCAGGGCAAGGGTTATAAGTTATGCCCCGGGGGGTATATAAGGTTTTTATTGAAAGCTTTGTCGTAGAAACTTCAAAAAGGGCTCATTCGATTGGAAATTCAAAGGGCTAGTGCTCTTCTTAATAGTCAAAAGTGGTTGGAGGGCAACTAACCCCCCTCTCACGTCCACCTTTTCCCCAAACACAACCAATCAAATTTTGATATAGCCATTTTGTTCAACGTAGTTGAAAGTTTTGCACATTAGGTCTTTGAGGATGACAACTCCCCCACCCAGACCCCTCAGGGTAAGGGTTGTAAGTTATGCCCTGGGGGCAAATAAGGTTTTTATAGAAGGAGTTGTCGTAGAAACTTCAAAAAGGGCTTATTCGATTGGAAATTGAAATCGTCAGTGCCCTTTTTAATGGTCGAAAGTAATTGGAGGGCAACTAACCCTCCTCTGACGCCAACCATTTCCCCAAACACATACAATAAAAATTTTGAGATAGCCATTTTTTCAAACATAGGAGAAATTTCTGGAAATTAGGTCTTTGAGGATCACAACCCCCCCCCACAGCCCCCAAGGCAAGGGTTGTAACTTATGTCCTGAGGGAATAGGAACTTTTTATAGAAGGAGTTGTGGTAAAAGCTTCAAAAGGGTCTTATTAAATTGGAATTTGAAATGGCTAGATCTTTTTTTAATAGTCGAAGGTGATTAAAGAACAGCTAACCCCCCTCTCTCGCCCACCATGTCCCCAATCACATCCAATCAACTTTTTGAGATATTCATTTTGTTCAACGTAGTTGAAAGTTCTGGAAATTAGATCTTTGAGGATGACAACCCCCCCCCCACAGCCCCTCAGGTCCGGGTTTTATATTACGCCGTGGTGACTTATATTGTTTTTACGGAAATTTTTTTCGTAGGAATTTCAAAAAGGGCTCGTTTTATTGGAAATTGAAATGGCTAGTCTCATTTTTAATAGTCAAAAGTAATTGGAGGGCAACTAACCCGCCTCTCACGCCCACCATTTCCCCAAACACATTCAATCAAAGTTTTGAGATAGCCATTTTGTTTAATGTAGTTGAAGGTTCTGGAAATTATGCCCTGGGGCCTATGAGGTTTTTATAGATAGTGCTGTCGTAGAAACTTCAAAAGGGGCTCATTCAATTGGAAATTGAGAGGGCTGGTGCCCTTTTTAATAGTCGAAAGTGATTGGAGGGTAACTAGCCCCCCTCTCATTCTCACCATTTCACCAAACACATCTAATGAAAATTTTACGATAGCCCTTTTGTTCAACGTAGTTGAAAGGTCTGGAAATTATGCCTTTGAGGATGACAACCCTCTCCCCCATAGCAATCAGGACAAGGGTCGTAAGTTGTGCCTTTGGGGCATTTAACGGTTTTATAGAAATTTTTGTCGGAGAAGCTTCAAAGGGCTCATTTGATTGGAAATTGAGAGGACTAGTACCTTTTTTATTAGTCGAAAGTGATCAGAGGGTAAATGTCTCCCTCCACGGCTATCATTTCCTCAAACACTTCCAATCAAAATTTTGATATAGCCGTTTTGTTACGCCTATCAGAAAGGTCTGGAAATTATGTCTTTGAGGATAACAAATCCCCCAGCCCTCAGGGCAAGGGTTGTAAGTTTCGCCCTGGTGACATATTAAGGTTTTTATTGAAAGCGCGATCATATAAACTTCAAAGGGGGCTCATTGGATTGGTAATCAGACGCTCTAGTGCCCTTTTCAAGATTCAAAGTGATTAGAGGAGAGCTACCCTTTCCCCCCTAGACACACGTCATATTGTCCCGAAATGTATCAAATAGAAATTTTGAGATAGCCATTCTATTCAAAATAGTCATATATCATATAGCAAGGCTTTTAGGGTTGAAACAAACCCCAAAGACTAGGGGCAAGGGCTGTAAGTTATGCCCAGGGGGTATTAAAGGTTTTTATGGAAGGGATGATTGTTTAACTTCAGTAGAGGCTCACTCTTTCTCCCTGAAAAAGACTATGTTAATATAAAACGAACAGAAATTTATAAAAAAAAATTTTTGCACAAAATAAGTTTTAAAAAAAGTAAAGAACTCCATTACACCAAAAATGAACAAAAATAGAATCAAATAATCAACCAAGCATACAACTACCGCTAATCAGTATTAATAAATAAATGAAACCCAAAACAAACAGAAATTATAATAAGTCAGACTCAAAACGAGCAGAAATTAATCTGAGTAGGGTTCTAAACCGTATGATTTCTAAGAGCCATAATATAATTTGCACTTTAGTTAAAAAAATTCTTTTAAACGTTTTCACTTTTATAACTTTAAGAACTCGAAAATTATTTAAGATTTTAAGGAATAAATATCAGCATATGTAAATTAAACTGACAATACACATTTTTTTCCGTAAATTCATTTAAACTTTTTGTTCAATAAAGTAAAAATTATATTCTGGCTCTTAGAAATCATAGGGTTTAGAACCCTACTCAGATTAATTTCTGCTCGTTTTGAGTTTGACTTATTTTAATTTCTGTTTGTTTTGGGTTTACATTTAATAATTAATACTGATTGGTGGTAGTTGTATGCTTGGTAGATTATTTGATTCTATTTTTATTCATTTTTGGTGTAATGGAGTTCTTTACTTTTTTTTTAAACTTATTTTGTGCAAAAATTTTTTTTTATTAATACACATAATGTCGATTTCGAAAATTTCATCTTGCTTGAACACACACACACCAGTCTGTTAGCAAAAAGGTAGGCATGTGGCAGGCACCTTGTTTGAACTAGAATCGTCCATGAATTTTCAACAAACATAATAAGAGGCAGAAAAGTGGTTCGTTACCTCCCCCCCTCAAACCAACAATGTGTACTATAGAAAGCATAGTACGTAAAGCTATATCTGACTTTACACAAACAATCGATTTCGAAAATTGCATCTTGCTTGAACTGAATTATTTTCCTGCTACTTGTAATAATTACTCGATAAAACTAAAAATAAAACGTGGGATAGTCATGACACATCTTAAAACTATACAAGAACCTTTACAACACCGTATCCTTCAATGTGAACATAGAGACCACATTACCATAATAATTGTCAGGAAACACTAACTGCCACGATGCCATTCTCAATGCCACGATGACCATACGTTTTCATGTTTACTTAACTCTTTTTTTCTTGGGCAGTAGAAAAAAAAAACGTTTTATTTTCAATGTACTTTTTGTAAAACGTATCTCCAAAACTAAAATCTGTATTAAATTTTTATAAAGTTCCGAATTCTTAATGAGAAAAGTGTTCAACTCAAACCAACTTTTCAAGTGACGTCTGTATATGCCACCAAAAGAATTATCAGCGTAAGCAAGTGTTGTTCCCAGCGTAACAGTGTAAACATTTTACTTCGGTTATTGTGGCAGAAAAAGAAAGTGATTTTATTTTAAACAGGAAGGCATTGGCTTGGGTTATTTTTCGGATAGCAAAACAGGGAGGGAGGCCACGGATCTTTTTTTTCCGAAGGAGGGTCGTGACAAACATCATTACGCTTTACCTTTTCATCAAATAATGTTTTTTGGAATAGTATTTCTCAAAGTCTGAAGATTATTTCTCTAAGTCCAAGTATTTCTAAAAGCTAGAACCGTATTAAGTGATCCCTCCCTCCTGGTTTAAGCGTTTTAATAGTTTAGTATGTCATCTTGCATCTCATACTAATAATTAGTAGGCAATACTTAAGTATTGCTTGCTTATGTCTGGACGAGTGAATACGGTGAAAAATTTAAGAATTTTATCATTGATATTCCCCGAGAAAATATGATTTAGAACTTCCATGCATAATTCTATAGTTTTTAAATTTTATTTATTTGTTTTCTTGAAGTTTTTGAACCTAATTGTCCTTATTTTAAACTAATCTGCAAGAAAGAAAACATATGGATTGAAGATCAACATTCTTAGTGCACAGTACGTATATAACGGCATCGATTCACAACTTCTTTTTCTGGGGGGGAGGGTTACATTTTTCAGAATCTAGGGGGATGGGAAGTTTTTTTTTATTTTGTCAATGAAAATACTCCAAAAGTGTTTCTTGAATTAAAACACCTCAAAAAGATGGTTTTCAAAACCTAGAGAGGGCCATGGCACACCAGCCTCTAAATTGACGCCACTGGCAGTATGTGTCACAATTGGATGAGTAAACTAGTATGTTATCCCTAAACCATTGTTTCTGCTGTTGTTTTTTTAAGGGGAGGGGTGAGGGGTATCGAAGCAATGGGCCCTTCAGGTCTGAGCTTTGACTTAGTTTGGTGAGTCCATCCAAGGTGCCCTAACAATAATATGCTAGAATAGTGGTTAGATATATTCAGCATTAAAGGGAATTAAGTGGAAAAAATAAAAGAGCTGTTAAAGCACAAAACTGCCTAACTGCACATAGAATCCTGGTTTTCTTTTCTAAAGCCATTTAATAATTTAATTTATATAAATCATAATTTAGGTTAAGCTTTAAGCTTAACTGAAATACTTCGTTTTATTTTTTTTTTCTGCACATAGAATCCTGGTTTTCTTTTCTAAAGCCATTTAATAATTTAATTTATATAAATAATAATTTAGCTTAAGCTTTAAGCTTAACTGAAATACTTCGTTTAGTTTTTTTTCTGCACATAGAATCCTGGTTTTCTTTTCAAAAGCCATTTAATAATTTAATTTATATAAATAATAATTTAGCTTAAGCTTTAAGCTTAACTGAAATACTTCGATTTTTTTTTCTGCACATAGAATCCTGGTTTTCTTTTCTAAAACCATTTAATAATTTAATTTATATAAATAATAATTTAGCTTAAGCTTTAAGCTAAACTGAAATACTTCGTTTTATTTTTTTTTTTTATATATAGAATACTGGTTTTCTTTTCTAAAACCATTTAATAATTTAATTTATATAAATAATAATTTAGCTTAAGCTTTAAGCTTAACTGAAATACTTCGTTTTATTTTTTTCTGCACATAGAATCCTGGTTTTCTATTCTAAAACCATTTAATAATTTAATTTATAAAAATCATAATTTAGGTTAAGCTTTAAGCTTAACTGAAATACTTCGTTTTATTTTTTTTTAATGAGAATTTAACGTATTAAGAATATCCAATCAATTGTTTTGTGACATAAAAGTCAAGAGTTCCAGGTAGATAAACTATAGAAAAAAGAAACACAAGCTTAAGACATATGCTTTTTAAATGATGACCCAACGTATCTTGGTATGTTGACTGATTTCTAACTTCTTTTTTACAGCATGTTCAATGCTCATGTTGCAAAAAGCTGTTTTCCGAATACAGAGTATAAAGACGACACATAATATTTTTCAGAAAACTCGTCAAGAGGAATATTAATAATAAAAAACTATTGAAGCATCCTTCATTCGTTTTATTGTCCTCCACCTAGATTTTATTGTCCTCCTCTAGATTTTGAAAAATACAATTTTCTGGTATATTCATTGAGCCCCCACCCCCTCCCCAGATTAAGAATATTACTCTTTTTTGTATCTTTATATTTTTAAAATCCTTTTCCATTTCCAATCCTTTGTGATTTTACAATAAATATTTAGTTTAGGACTGAAAAAAGTAAGCATTCATGGTTGTTTTTAAATAGTCTGTTTTTAAATTCATAGGCTTGTTTTAAATAGTCCTATTGTCTTAACTGTTGCCAAAAATTACACTGAAGACAGTTCAAGACCTAGAAAAGACTGTTAATTTTTAGAAAAAAATTATGATTAAAAAAATTACCGAAGTATCAACAGTCACCGATCACATGACGACATTTCCCTAGTCTCGGCAATAAAATGATTACCAACTGTATGGGTGACTGGCCTCACACAACAGACAAAGATTCCCTAGAAACAAAATGGCTTAACACAATAGAGACTGCCAATGACCTTCTATTTATCCTGGATAATGATGGTGGTAGCTTTTAAGGAAACAGAACCAAAAATCCAGGGATGTGGAGTCGCAGTTTTAGTAAATTTTGCTGAATGGAGTCGGAGTTGAAGTCGGTATATTGAAAATATCTGGAGACGGAGTCGTTTATGACTTATAACAGACTCCACAGCCCTGCAAGAGTCCGAATTAGCAAATGTTACCTAGCCAAAGCCCTTACTTCAAGCAAAATAACTCAATCTCACTGGGAAATCAAAAATAGGAGACTCACCGCTGCCGGTAACTCTGCTCTTTAATGGTACACCTCCTTTGCTTCTCGATAATTCCTCCTTAGTTTCTGCTCCTGCAGTAGATTTAGCTTCAGGTTTCCCGTTTGATAATTCTTTTTTCTCCCGTTTACTAGGCGTCTTTTCAATCTTAGGATTAGATTTCTTTTCTATAACTTTCTTGAAACTGCTTTTCGCCGCGTTAGTAGACAGTTTTTTCTTTACTATCACAGGCTCATCCTCATCTAAAGAACTATAGTTATCACTTTCCTCTGATTCCAAAATTGGCTTTGCTGTCCTCGATTTTCTTTTTGAAAGTCTGACGGGTATTTCATTCTCATCTGTAATGTCAACAACTTCAGTAACAACGATTTTTGAACTTCGGTTAGTGTCGTCGACATCCAGTTGAACTTGCACAGTCTCCTCCACGCAATCCTTAGATTTTCGCCCATCATCATTTTTAAAACAATCATTTACTTCCTCCTCATCTAAAATTGCAGTTTCTTGAGCACTGACTGTTGATATTTCCGCTGGAGATAATCTGGTATAAGATTCGTCTTTCTCTCTTGACAATTCAAGTGCTTTTTCCAACTCTCTCTGCAGAACAAAACTCTGTCATATTCTAATCCTTATTACAGCAAAAAAGGAAGAACATTGAAAAATATAAGGAATTTAACAAATCCTTTGGCATAAGGATTTCTTTCTTTAACACAAAAAAAAAAGAAAGCAAAGCTGCGAATGACCTTTAGAATACATCTATATGTAATCTAGTAGTAAAGACGAACCAGAATACCTTTTTTACCCGTCGAAGTAGGTTTTACGAGAAAAACGAGTTTGAGGTGGTTCTAGTTCAAAAGGTTCAATGGTTCGGACCAGGTTTATCATGATTTGTAAAATATATTTTAATTATGGGGGACCGGGAAATGATCATAAAATTGAAGCTTGCAGATACATTTGTAATACTCCCTGCGGAAAGGATAGCGGAATATAATGTCCACTCGATAGGGCATTGTTACATATCCTGGCCGAGATAAATTCTTGTGCTTACTTTTATATAAGGAATTAGAACTAGTACACTCTCAAGAAGGGCAGATAAAAAGTTCATACGAGCTCTTATGGTTGGATTTTTTTGGGAGATGGTCATTTTTCTACAATATATTTCACACGTGCTTATAGCATACGGCACATTTTTCCCACAAGTTTTAAATATTCGAGAAACGTGGGATACAAAAACTTGCACAAGCAAAAAGACCTTCCTGGTGTTCCATGAAGTCCTGGCGGCCCCCTGCTGCAAAGCCGTGACGGCTCCTTGACGCATCGCTGCACCGCGCCTATTTGCGAAGCAAAACCGTCACTCCAGTACTGAGAAGAAAGAAATTTGTCCGACTCCGAAAAACGTAACAAAAACGATGTTTTTTTTTATATATAGGTCGAGGTACTATTTGTATCATTGCATCTGCTCCGGGGAGACATACTAGCTTCAGGAGGATTGGTTAATATGCTTAGAAGTTTTCTGCTCAAAGTAGGAAAGATATGACTGTAAGCACGGGCTCGAATAAACGAAAGTACAGGGGAAGGAGGCAAAACATATTTTTCATAATCTAGGGTAGGAGGCAATTTTGTTATTTTGTCGATTTTCTTAAATGAAAACACTAAAAAAGCTATTTTCCAATGGAAATCCCAAAATTTTTTTTTAATTTAAGGGGGGATGCACGTAACAAATGGGGGAAGGGCAATTGACCCCTCCCCAATCGACGTACCTGACTGTAATCTATTAGGAAATCAAAATTCAAACTTTAAAAGGAGGCACCAAACGACTCGTGCGAGCCTAAATACATTCGGCCAAAACTCCAAACTTTAAACATATTCTCAATACCAAAACACTTTCACAGAAGAGAGATCTTCGGGAGGAGGGGGGATGGATTTCTCCCGGTACGTCCCACCTTTGTTGAAATATGCATCTATATATGCTCAAATATTTATTAAACGAAAGGATAAAAATTAGCAAACAACTGAAATAACCTAAACACCATCCAAAACTTTCCGCTGTCCCATTATTCCAACGTGTTTTATATAAGCTCGAACCTAATGACAACACATCACTATGAAGGAAACAAAACATGAAAAATAAGCTAGTATACCAAATTTAATTCAAAATTTTAATCCTCGATCAAGGCCGTATTCAATGGGGGAGGGGGGGTTCAGAGTTTGAACCTTCTAAAAAAATTTGTCCGGCTCCGAAAAACGTAACAAAAACGAATTTTTTTTTATGCATTTTCATTTTTTTGTAACCCCCCCCCCAAAAAAAAAATATACCCCGAAAAAGATAACCCCCGAAAAAAAAAATCTGGATACGTCCTTGTCCTCAATACGTACTTTTATTGCTTAATAAACAAGCCTGTTTTATCTTTTGATCTGACTTTCCAATTGTGATAAAACATTTTAACCGGATTTTCATTTTTAAACGTGTTAATAGTAGATTCTGTTTCGTCTTGAAATACAATGTAATTTAATATTAATATTATATTTCATTACGTAATACCTCATGAATTGTACTGTCATGCGTGTGTTTGGTTGCATATAAATCCAACTTGGTACACAATTCTTTAAAAATTAACTTTCATTCCATTTATTATTATTCTCTTGCATTTCCTTGTCCTCGCAGGCTTAGCTATGCATGCATTCCCGATTAAACTTTTGCATTTCATCTGAAAAAAATTACCGCAGTACTACCACTAATGTTAAACACAGAATGAAACCGACAAACCCAAATTCTACTCATGTTCTCTATTTTGAACCAACTTAGATAGTATCTATTAAAAGCTGGCAACACAGTAACACTTTTATCGAAATGCATATCAAACAGTAAAAACATCAAAGAATGAATGAATACCCGAACAGGGTTGTCATACTACAGCTTACCTCGAAAACTCTGTCCTCCACTTTTGGTCTTTGGGTGATTCTTGTAGGACTAGTAGAGAGCATTGCTTGTGTCTTTGCCCTTTTAATAGCTGGTTTTTCTTTCGCAGAACTGCTAACTTTCTCAGACTTTGTTTTTGGTTGTGTTGGCACAAAGTCATCTATAAAACAGATCAATAATAACTAAATTAAAACGTAAGGAATTGTAATTAATTTCAGTAATTTAAATACGTTGATTATTATATTTCATGCCTTAAATCGTTGAACCTAGTACGGCATGAAACAAGGGACAAAAATGAAGAACAAATATTTGAATAATGAAGAAGGGACAAAAATCAAAACAAAATGAAAAATAAAATATAAAAATAAAATAAAATATCAAAAATAAATGAAGGGACAAAAATCAAAACAAATATTTAATTACAACCCTTTTAACCAGGATAGCCAAAAAACAGATAGGAATAAAGGAATGACAAAAAACACAAGAATGACAAAAAAATGACAAAAAAGAATGACAAAAGAATGACAAAAAACAAAAGAATGACAAAAAAGGATAGGAATGACAAAAAACAGAAACTACAATAAAAGAGACAATTCAGAGACGGGCACCCAAACGATTAACATAGTCTTCAGTCACGAAACTCCCTTTTCCACCCCTTTTTATTACTGTCCCAATGATGTAAAATATTAGGGCCGTTTTTTCACTCATCATTGTGCTAAGATCTTACATATTTTGTCAGAAAACGCTTAAAAATGAAATCTTTGGACTAAGATCTTACATCTTTTGTCGTTTTTATGCAAACGTCTTTGATCATTCTGCTCTGATCAGCGGTCTGAGAACAATGATGTATATCCTCAAAGTTCTCTCATCATTGTTCTATATGGCAGAAAGATGGCGTCTTTCATGCTTTTTGGTAACATCAGTGAGTTATAAGATCTTAGAACAAAGATGAGTTGAAAAAACGATAATCTTTGCAGAAAGATGAAAGATCTTAGTGCTAAAAAAACAGCCCTATTATATTCACTGACGGTTAGAGGGTACAAATCTTACTTTGGACAAAATTTGAATTCAGGCCCCAAAGGAATGTCAACGGTACAATCCTCTTCTAGTACCTACTTTATACTCTAGCTGCAATACAAGAACGAAAACAAACATTTTGAATTATGGCTTTCCTTGAACATAATGAGCAAAGAGTTTGACAAGGGAAAAACCAAAACGTTACCGAACAAAAACTATTAAAATTAGGTGTCAAAAAGTGTCGCTAATATTGCATTTCCACGGGTTACGCATCTTCAATTTACGATTTCCTGTGCCGTCATGTTTTTACTCGTGCATCTCATTTATGCCGACGATTTAGGCCATTGTTAATGTTCAGTTATTTTATTTTTTATTTGTTTTGCAGCTGCTTTTCTTGCGGGTATTCTGGCTCATCCTCGATTTTTGCCAATTCCAAAAAATGGATCGAAGACTGTATCAAATTTTGTCCCAAAACAAAATAAAGTGCGAGGACACACACTGAACGCTGATTATGGCATATGGTGAAGTTATCTTGGAGCGAAACAGCGTTTATCGGTGATACAAAATGTTCTCGGAGGGCCAAGAAGATGTGAACGATGAGAAGCGTGCCCGAGGAGCCCAGGAGATTTAATCAAAATAACACCAACCTTAATGCTTTTGCTAATGATATTATTAAATGAAATATGCTTGTTTGTTTATGTCTGTTCATTTGAACTAATGCAAGCTTCAAAACAAAAAATCGCAAAGAAGTGAGAAACGAGGGTCCTTATTTTAGTTATTTTAGTTTCAGTATTTATTTACAGGCTTATGTTTTATATTTTCCTTTGAACTTTTTTCTGTATTTTTTTCCAGGGTCCTTATTTTAGTTTCAGTGTTTATTTACAGGCTTGTGTTTTATATTTTCCTTTGGACTTTTTTCTGTATTTTTTTTCCAGTTTTTTTCCAGGGTCCTTATTTTAGTTTCAGTGTTTATTTACAGGCTTGCGTTATATATTTTCCTTTGGACTTTTTTCTGTATTTTTTTTTCCAGTTTTTTCGAGGGTCCTTATTTTAGTTTCAGTGTTTATTTACAGGCTTGTGTTTTATATTTTCCTTTGGACTTTTTTCTGGATTTTTTTTCCAGTTTTTTCCAGGGTCCTTATTTTAGTTTCAGTGTTTATTTACAGGCTTGTGTTTTATATTTTCCTTTGGACTTTTTTCTGTATTTTTTTTTCCAGTTTTTTCCAGGGTCCTTATTTTAGTGTCAGTGTTTATTTACAGGCTTGTGTTTTATATTTTCCTTTGGACTTTTTTCTGTATTTTTTTATTATTCTGCGCTGAGGACAGTTGAGCAGAGGTCTCAACCGAAATATTTGCAAATTTTTTTTACTGGCTGTTATTGTTCTCTTTTCTCTCTTTGCGTTTTTTTGTTTTGTCATGATTAGCCACTGCGGTCTCAGAAATTATTAAATTTTAGCTCCCATCCAACACCCCTGCCGTGTTATTATTTTTTTATTACGAACGTCGGAATTGTTTTATAGCAAGAGATGTGTATAAGTCAGGCTAACATGAAAATCGTTCTCTCTCTTTTCTTTCTTTTTTTTTCCAGTTTTCACTTCTTCTTTAGTACTCAGCATTACAATAATAACAAATGTATTGCCAACAGTCCCCAGTACAGACAAAATAGGGAATTTAATCGATATAAAATTTTTTATTTTTTCTATTTTTTATTTCTATTTTCTATATTTTCTATTTTCTATTTATTTTCTATTTTTTATTTTATTTCTATTTTTAAATGTTTTATCAGTAGTGTTTTTCAGTAGTGTTTATCAGTAGTGCAACAGACAAAAAAATTGGTGAAGTGAACAAAAATATTGTTTATGCCAAGCATCAAATCACCGTTGGAGCATATGGACAGTTGCTGAGGATTTAAACATATTGATTTTAACCAATGATTAATGAGACGGGTCACCACGAAATTCATACCAAAATTGCTCAATTTCGACCTAAAAAAGTCTCGCATCAACATTGCTACGGAGCTTTTGGACTCTATGCACGACGACCCCAATTTGCCTTAGAGGATCATAACTGCTGAAGAAACACGGGTTTATGATTAAGACGTAGAAACATAAGTTTAATTATTACAATGGCAGCTGCCACACGAGTCAAGACCGATATAACTGCGCCAAGTTCGCTCGAATGTGAAGGTTTTGATTACAGTTTTCTTCAACTGCAGGGGCGTGGTGCATCACGAGATCTTCCCGCAGGGCAAAACGATCAATAAGGAATATTAATTACGAGTTATGCGCAAGTTACACGAAGCAATTCACCAAAAACGCCCTCATTTGTGGAAGAACAAAAATTGGTTTTTGCTCCATGATAACACTACTGCTCACACATAGGTGCTTGTACTCGAATTTTCGGCCAAAAACAGCATACTAATAATGCCGTGCCACCGTATTCCCCAGATGCCACCCTGTGACATTTTCTTGTGCATGAAGATAAAGAAGCACATGAAAAAAAACGACGCCACGCTATGATTGAGGAGATAAACACGGCCTCCAAGATGAAGCCGAAAAAGATCGCAGAAAATGGTTTTTCGAAATGATTCAAGGATTGGAAAAAAAACCTGGCTCAGGTGTACAATATCTGGTGGAGATTACTTGGAAAGGAACAAATAGATATTAATTACTTTAAAAACATATAACACAAAATTGGCAACAGTTCTTGAATAGATTTCACGCAATGACCTTTTGAAGTTGTCTTCCTGTGTAAAACACCAAAAATCTGCTTAAAAAAAATTAAAAAAATCATTTGCACTAGAAAAGAATTATTTGTTTTCTTTCCTTTACCACTCAAACTACATAAAAAACTTTCCTAATCACAAAAAAATAATATTGTTCAAATAAGGATTAAAATTGTGATTAAAGTATTTTTTTAATTAAACTCAGTATAGAAAATTGAATTATGAATACAAGAAAACTTCCTGAACAAAAAGCATTGCTCAGAGGTTTTTTTTTATGTTCTTTCATTTGTTTATTTTTGTTGTCTTATTATAGGCCTATACATTCGTCTTTAAAAGTAGTACTACTTTTAAAAAACCTTTTTTAAAGAAGATTTGTTTCATCTTGTGCATTATACAAACAAACGATTAGACTTTCTAAAATTTTAACTTGAAGCACTCCAACCAGAAACATTTTGATGTGACAATGTGCTTTTTATTTAGTTTTGACCCCACCCACCAAAATTTTGATCGTGCGCACCTTACTTTATAGTTATGATAAGAGTCATTAGAATAAAACTTACCATCGCTATCATCACTGAATGTATAGTTGCTGGGTTTTCTTGTGCTAAGAAAAAGAGAGAATTTATAATAGAAAACGAAAAACAAAAGATAAATGCTATAATAAGAATTAAATACAAACTAAACACAGTGGCCAAACAAACACAGTGGCCAAACAATGGTACAAACAAACTGTACAAACACAAACACAATGTACAAACACAACTGTACAAACACAATGGTACAAACAAATGGTACAAACACAAACACAATTGATTTGCCTAAAATGAAAGAATTATCTCTAAAAGAATTCATTCCATATAGCTACAACGGGTAAATAGAAAGAGAAATAACAAATAAAGCAAACGTATTGTAGACATCTACAACTACTCATACTAATACCGCCGATAACCACACCACAGATCCACGCCTCCTGAGGTGAAGACAGCTGCAAATGCTACTCCTCCTCACCATGCCGTTGAGAGCTTCTTTCTCTACTCCCACCCAAAAAGTTCACCTTCCCGTCTGTCCTTGTGACCTCTTCCAAATCAATTCAAGAGCACACTTCTTTTCGCTTGACCTTTGCTGGATTCCCCCCCCCCCAAAAAAAAATATTGTTTGATCTCAAAACCAATACCTCTACCAAAAGCTCTGGAAAACATCAAGCATAACTTTCCCAAGTCTTCAAAAGGACAACTTTTCGCAAATGACCATACTTGACAAGAGCCATTTTCAGGGATTCTAATACCCTAATCTTGGCTTAGAAAAATTATTAACATGGACAAAATCTGAAGTAGTGAAATTACCGAAAAAACAAAACAAAGAGGAAAGCAAAGAAATTGTTTTGAAGACACAGTAAAGAGATTTGAAGAGACTAAAAGAAAGAAAATTTTACAAAGTTTCACTTCCTCTATTAAAACCTTAACACACACCAACAAGTGTGTGTAATTTAAAACTAATTAATATGTTAATTAAACAGCAGCAAGTTGTAAATTTTTCATTCACTATTTCCATATATTTTTACAGTAATCAAATGATTACAGTTTTTTTCCATGCCCAAAAAATCTGTCTTGACATAATATGCTTTATCTAATCCATAGATTAGAAATTTTGAGAGAAGAATAGAAAAAAAATCCAATTCTCATGCTCTAATTGACGCCACACAGTTCATGCGCTCACAACTAGACCTTAAAAAAACTGTATTGGGCTTATTTTTGGATTTTTCTAAGGCCTTTTACACGGTCCATTATAGTATTTTAATAAGTAAATTAAATAGTTACGGTATTCGAGGAGTTCCCCTCTCTTAGTTCGGCTCTTATCTATCTGGAAGGGTACAGAGTGTGAGACTAGGTGGAGTATCTTCTCAGCCGTTACCTGTTCGGAGAGGTGTCCCCCAAGGCTCCGTTCTAGGCCCGATTTTATTTTTCCTATATATCAATCATCTTGTTATGGACCTGGGCCCTTCAGTGTATCCTGTTCTATTCGCTGATGACAACAACTTCTTCATCACTGGCACCAATTTACCATCGGCAATAACCTCTGCCCAAGTACTTCTGAACAGAGTCCAGACATGGTGCCTTACGAATAACATGACCATTAATAGAAAAAAAAAGTCAAGTAGTATTATTTAAAACCCCCTGCAACAAAAACGTAATCCAACCTGCTCTTGGTCTCAAGTACTCCTCCGACATCCTCCCACAAGTGGAGGTTACCAAGTTTCTTGGTGTAATTAATGACTCATGCTTGTCATTCTCTAATCATATTTCTTACATCATAGCAATAATTTTGAGACAAGTAGCTATGATTAACGGTGTTAATTATTTTCTTCCTCCTGACATCCTAGTTACCCTCTATTATTCCTTTATTTTTCCTTACTTTTCTTATTGCGGATCAGTTTGGGGAAATACAAATCGCTCTTTCACTAAAACACTAAAATGTGCCCAAAACCGTGCCATTAAAGCTTGCTTACTCAGCTTTCCACAACAATCTTCCTCCTTAACTACTAAACTACTATAATATTAGTAATTTGGAAGCCCACTGTCTCCGAAAATCCAATACAGCCTTTATAATCCCTAAATATTTTTCTAGTGCTCTCCAGCAATCTCCCATTTACAAATCTATTATTCAATGGAACCAAATATCCTCCAGTGTTCAGTTAGCCACAAGCTCAACACGCTGACTTTCCACACGCTGTACAATAATGTAACAAAACTTGACAATATAACTTAATCTTTCACCCCTAGCCAATTTGCTTTAATTATCCTTTTTTTTGTCCGATTTCAGATTCACTTCAATTTTTTTTTTTTTTTTTTTTGTTTTTAAGATACTTAACAAGTTCCCTTCTAGAGATCTTTACTGTTATTGATTTTATGTTTTATTCTTATTCTAAAAAATTGAATAATAAATTGATTTTGAATTGAATAATTTGCTATGAATGAATTGTAATGAAGCCCACATTACCTTTCCATAACAAAAACTTTTTTTTGACCAACATTAGATAAAACTTTTAGGTCGTGTTCAACCTAATAAACGACTTTAGTATTATAAAAATTTAGTAAAAGATTAGAAACACTTAGTACTAACTTCAGCATCAAATATGAAAACCCAATATCAAATAATTGAGTTTAATTAAATTGAAGGAGAAGGGAATGTAGTCTCCCTAGGGTTTTGTATTAAACTTGGAAATAAAGGAAGTAAATACTAATAAGGAACATAACCTTCACTGGTTAACGCGCTAGACTTGAAATCCAGCAGATTCTAAAAACCGGTTCTAAAACCGTTCGAGTCATGGTGCTGCCGATTATTCGGTTTGTAACAGGAGTCAATGTTGTGACTCTGTAAGCTCATCCAGAGTCGACCCAGCTCTAAGTGGGTGCCTGGAGGAATCGTGGGGGAAAAATAAGGGAAGTGTCAGATGATTCGTCCCCTAGCATATATTTCAGTCCCGCCAAAGGCTGAGAATCAGGAGATCGGTATCTGCGCTATGTAGATCATTGATCAGCATGGGAAAAAGTTAAGTAGTTATCCTCCACTTGTGCTTCATATATGGTAGGGGACTGATTAGCTCTTCAGCATGTTTACAAAGGAGCGAGGATATGGGAAAAGCATTGTTTCCAATTTTGAGGTTCAAACCTCACATGTATATTTTTGGTACCTCTTGTAACAAGGATTTTAGACTTCTTGTAACACGGATTTTAGATTGAAGGTTTTCATTTTTTTTATTATTAAAATCACACACATGAATTAAGAGCCCGACAATTCAATCCAAACAGTTTTATCTAGAAAAACTGAATGCACACAGTTTTCCAAATATAAAAAGCATATTCTATGAGAATATACAATTGCTCCTTTGTTTTGGGGAAGCTTTAAATATTTTTGACTATCAATCATTGCTGGCAATTTATTAAATCATTATTGAGAATCAGTGTTCTTAGCTCATTTCAAGTCAAGAGCAATTATTTAATTGAAAGATTTTAAATAGGCTATGTTTATGCTCTGTACAGTAAGCTGTCTGTTGGTTATAAAGTTTTACCTTCAGACTATGTTTTTAGCTTGAGCGGTTTTTTGTCAAAACTCTCATTTCTAATCCTGACAGTATCTCATCTGGTGAGACATGCTGCGTTTTTTCTCTTTTTTTTTTACACCATAAAAATTAAACTTCATCAGGTATATATATGGCACTTTTGGAGAGAGGTAATTTCATTGACAGAAAGAAGACAAATCGAATAAAGACAAGAATATCGGTACAAAATGTGGTTTTGTTGACCCTTGCTACAACACCTTACCATACTTACCTGCCCAATAACAAATATAATCATATAGCTCCAATTCTATAATCATTGCACTTTTACAGGTTCTAGAAAAAAACTTTTAAACAGGAAATCCCCTTTCTTGTGGTAAAGGAAGAAGTAAAGACTCCTGATGTACCAGGAGTTTTCAATTTTGGCCCTCCAAAGAAAGGGCTTATCTTCTCACGAATATTGGTCTTCCTACTCTCTGTAACACACAAACTTCAGATGGTAAGCTAAGCCAGCTTAACTAGCCAGGTCACAAATAACATCACTAGACATTTGACAAACACCAAGATACGAGTAATTACTGAAGCTTATGAAGATTAAAAATAGTGAAATTCTACTTACGTTCTTCGACCTCGCTCAGACATTCCAAATAACCTTGGGTGAGAGAATTACTTTTCTATTGTTGTTCTAGAAAGGACACATCAGCCATCAACAAGCTTTGATGATTCCACTTACAGATATCAGTCTCACCTGGATAGATAAGGACACACTTTTTCTTGGAGATTTATAAGGTTAAACAGTCAGAATTCAAAAATAAATGACAATCTCGAGACATTTATAACGAATAAAGAAACAAGAACAAATTATGGTAGGTAAACAATAATGTATGTTAATATTGCACACACAGAATTGTTGGTTCAGACCTAAATAAACAAAAAATAAGTTTTTTCAATTGAAAATATTATGAAATTGAAAAGAAATATGAAAGGGGCTGCCCCCTCCTCAATACCTCGCTCTTGATGCTAAAGTCTGACTCTGTCACAACTCTTCTTTTTATAGTTTTTCAAATAAGACTGGGAAATCCATGAGACACAAAATAGTGTACACGATTTTTGAAGGCTGTATGGTAAAACTAATCCATCAAGAAGTAATGAATTTTGAACTTTCAGTAATGAAAGTTGAAATTGGTCAAGGTTAGACCAGATAAATATTTTCTGGGGAAAAAGCTTTAACTTACACTATTCTTTACCCCCAGCCCCTTAATGTCCCAAATATTTTACCATGTGTAGCTCTTTATAACTCTATAAACGGAATCAATGATGACAAAATCAAGAAATAGAAAATCATGCAAGAAATATATATATATATATTGGGCTATATATTTCCACACGAAGGAGGGGAAGTGGTAAAATTTGGAAAAAGTGCCTTCAAAATAGTTAAAAATATTTTTACACATTATAAACTAAGAATTTCTTACTTAACATGTCTCCTTCTAAATAGCCCCAATTTTTGGCTAATACCATTGGTTCTTACTACAAAATAATGTCAATTCAGAAAAAAAATATATATAATTATATAGCCTTAGGCCTTACCTGGCCTATTAATTGATTTACAGGTAAGTGAAGATTATATTTTGAAACAATGCCGAAAAAAAATCCAAATAAACTTATTCTTTCGTTATCACACTGCTTATTTCATATTTAGGATCTTGGTTTAAGATCACAATGTTGTCTAAGGTACAGCTGCATCTTTGAACAAAAGTCCAGGCCTTGTTATTTATAGAGCATAAATTAGATACAAATTAAAGAAATATACCATCTGAGTCCCAACTTATTAGAGGGGTTGCCCCCTCGTCAATATCCGAGTCTTCACGCTAAAATTCTTTAGTACTTTTTTCTGTTCGTTTTAAGTTTTAATGTTGCTTCTTATTTTCAGTTTTAAAAACTTGTTTTTTTTAATTAATTTCTGATCGCATTTCAAATAATACGCGGAAATCAAGCTTTCCTCCATGGGACCTTCCCTCCCCCAATGAAATTTCAAAGTAAAGCTCTTCTCCCATAAAATACACCCCACCCAACTACCCCTGGACAGAGAATATCCCCTGGACAATTTCATACTCGCTGAAAATCCTCAAGAAATTTCTCACGGACGTTTTCAAATCATGTCGGAAATCCCACTCCTTGGGAAATTCTTCCAGGAGATGCCACCACCACCAGTGTATTATTTCATGTACAAATTCAAGTCATATCTCTTCATTTTTGCGAAAAAAATAAAGAATAACTGGTTTATGAACTGGTAACCTCTCGATTTACCGGCGAACACTTTACTGAAGTCCATGAGCTATAAAAAGCAATTACAAATAATGTGTATGAACAATATGGACAAATTTCACAAATTACAGCCATATCCCCAGGGGCTGTGGTGGGTCATGTTATCCCCAAAGGCATATTTTACAGACCAAACAGCTATTTTGAACAAAATGACTATCTCAAAATTTGGATCAGACAACTTGGGGCCAGGGGGAAGGGGGCTAACTGCCATCCAACCTTTTTGATGACTTAAAAGGGCACTGTAACTTTTAAATACCACTCAAATGAGCCCTCTACCAATCTTCTAGGACCATTGGTTTTATACAATTCCCCTTATATAACCATAACTGCACAACTTACAGCCCTTTCCCCGGGGACTATGGAAGGGCATATAATCACGAAAAGCATAGTTATTGGACCTTTGAATTATGCTGAAAAAATAACTATCTCAAAATTTTGATTGGACGACTTTGGGCTGGGGGGGGGGGTAACTGCCCCCAATCTCTCTTGTCATTTAAAAAGGTCACTAGAACTTTTTATTTTCGTTAAAATAAGCAATATGCCAATCTTCTAAGACCATTGGTTTGATACAATCACCACTGGGACAAAAAACAGCAAACAAACAAATAAACATGCATCTGTGATCCACAAAATACAAAATTCAACCTTTTTTGTATATAGAAGCTTGAAACAACTACAGTAGGGTTCTCTGATGTGCTTAATCTTATTATGTGATTTTCGTTAAGATTCCTTGACTTTTTTTGGGGGAGGGGGGAGGAGGTCCCGCCTTTTTCGAAAATAAGACAAATTTTCTCAGGCTTGTATCTTTTGATGAATAAAGTAAGTAAGTAAAGTAAGTATGACGGCACTAGATCCTTAAAGTCCAAACTCTAGGTGCTGATCCCAGTTTCGTGGCCCTTCAGCCATGAAGTGCAATGGGGGGGGGGGGGGGGGGCCAGCCATCCTGTGCTTTTGCACACCATTCCGGCTTACCTTACCCAGATTTCTCTAGGTACCCATTTAGGGCTGGGTCGACTCTGGGTAAGCTTACAGAGTCACACCACTGACCCGCGTCCCAAACCCAAATAACTGGCCACGCCAGGAATCGAACCCGTGCCCCTTGGACAAATAATTCTCAACCCAGCGCACGTCCACTTAGCCAGGACGGCCTATGGGTAAGGCCGTTTGATAGGTAACACGAAACTTAAAATTACAGTAGAAGGGGCCCAGAAGATACAGGGTTAACAAGATCATACGCCTTTTTCTAAGCCAATCAGGGAGTTAGAAATACTAGGCTAAGTGACATCATCAGATTCCCTGGAATTTCAGCATTTAATTTTACGTAATTTCTCTGCCGTAATCAAAGTATTGTGTTATCTGCTGACACAATTTGTCCATGGGACTTTGTTTATAAAATCGTCTTATCTGATTATCGAATATTCTTGAAGTAGAACTTTCATAGGGGTGAAACACAGCTAGATATTATTCATATTTTTAGTTGGATTGTATGAAAGGGATAAAAGAGTTAAAAGTGCGTAACAGTTAAGGTACGTCTGAGAGGATGGTAAGTTTAAAATGTATATGCGCACAGTTGCCAAAACAAAGGAAACGTCAGAGACTAATTGACATTTTAGGGGACTATTTGGGGTGGAGTAGTTGAGACATGTGACTTGACATAGTTCTACTTCTTAGCTGTGGTTGCTATAATAGACTTGCACAGGATATGGGATTATTGAGATGGTTATGGATTTGAACCATCAAGGACCGCAACTTCCAAGGGGCTCCCTCCCTCCAACTTTTTGGGCCCCCCCCCATTTTTTTATGCTTTTTTGTAGTTTATTTTTTTTAACATGATAATGTTATTTAAATTTTTTTTTTACATTTTCTAAAATAACCTAGTGCCCAAAACTGGATTAGTGAGATATTTATGTATTTGAACCATCAGGAACCACAAATACCAATGACCCTAGCTAACCTGAACATTAATCTCCACTTCATTCTTTCTCCAAGCTCAATCGGGCCCCTTCCCCCAACTTTTTGGGCCCATCCCCCCATTTTTTATACTTTTTTTAGTTTATTTTTTTTAACAAAATAATTTTATTTCAATTTTTTTAATTAGAAAGAACAAGTACACAATATGGGATTAGTGAGATGGTTATGGATTTGAACCATCAAGGACCACAACCACCAATGACCCTAGCCACCAAGGGGCCCCCATCCCTCCAACTTTTTGGGCCCATCCCCCCCCCCCGTTTTTATACTTTTTTGAAGTTTATTTTTTTTAACATGATAATTTTGTTTCAACTTTTTTTTAATTAGAATGAACAAGTACACAATATGGGATTAGTGATATGGTTATGGATTTGAACCATCAAGTACCGCAACCACCAATGACCCTAGCCACCAAGCACCTCAATCTCCAAGGTCCCCTCTCCCCAACCTCCAAGAGGCCCCCATCGCTCCAACTTTTTGGACCCATCCCCCCATTTTTATACTTTTTTTGAAGTTTATTTTTTGAACTTTTTTTTTAACATGATAATTTTATTTCAACTTTTTTTTACATGTCATAGAATGACATAAAATATACTTAAAGACTAAACAATTCACATTTAAGCTAGATTTCTTAACCCATGTAGATGTGTTTTGTCTAAAACCTATGATTTGGGGTGCTTGGTTTACTATTTCGCACTTTTCTGACCTAGGTTTATCAGGCTGTCGTAGGTGTGTGTGTTGTCTGAAATCTATGATTTGGAATATTAGGTTTACTATTTTAGACTTTTCTTAGCTAGGTTTCTTAGCCTTTCGTAAATGTGTGGTGCATGAAACTTATGATTTGGGACATCTAGTTTGCTATTTTGGACTTTTCTGAGCTATATTTTCAAAGCTTTTATTGGTATATGTTGTCTGAAACCTATGATTCAGGATGCTTGATTTACTATATTGCAGTTTTCTTAGGTAAATATCTTAACAGTTCATTGGTGTGTGTTGTACAGCCCTCCCCCTGGGGACTTCGGAGTATTATTAGCATATTTAACCCTTTATTTTTTCCTTTCAGTTAGACAAGGAAAGGTAGGGGGTTCTTAGGAATTATCTGTCTATAGACTACAAGTGGTAAAAGACAAACTTTATTTTTAAATTATTCTTTATGTATTTTGGAAAAAATATTAGCATATTTAACCCTTTATTATTTCTTTCAGTTATACAAGGAAAGGTAGGGTGTTCTTAGGAATTATCTGTCTATAGACTACAAGTGGTAAAAGGCAAACTTTATTTTTAAATTATTCTTTTTGCATTTTGGAAAAAATATTAGCATCTTTAGCCCTATAATATTTCCTTTCAGTTAGACAAGGAAAGGTAGGGTGTTCTTAGGAATTATCTGTCTATAGACTACAATGTATATGCTAAAATTTTTATATATATGCTGAAATAATATTTTTTCCAAAATACAAAAAGAATAAAATAAAGCATAGTTTGTCTTTTACCACTTGTAGTCTAGTTAACAGTTGTACTTTTTAAGAGTCAAAGGAGATTGGATGGTAACTAGCCCCCCCCCCTCCACGTCCTAAGTACATCAGATAAAAAATTTTAGATAGACATTTCGTTAAAAATAGTTCATAACAAAAAATGCTGGTGTCAACACAGTCCCCAGGGCCCCAGGGTAGGCGTTGTAAGTTATGCCTTGGGGCATATGTAGTTGTTATGGAAGGGATGCTTGTATAAAATTCATAGAGGGCTCATTTGATTGGAAATTGAAAGTTTTAATTCACTTTTTAAGAGTCAAAAGTGATGTGAGGGCAGCTAGCCTCCCCCTACACTCCATTTATTTTTTTCCCATATGCACTTCATATAGAAGGGGTCGTTGTATAAACTTCAAAGGGGGCTCATTTGATTGGGAATCGAGAGTTCTAGTTCCCTTTTTATGAGTCAAAAGTGATCGGAAGGCAACTAGCCCCCCCCCCCTCAAGCCCTTTTTCTCCAAATACATTTGATAAAAAATTTAAGGTAGCCATTTTGTTACAATATTTTAAAGATCATATAACAAAAACTCCTTTACGCATGGCCGTTTCGTTGAAAATAGTTCAAAGGTCAGATAAGAATAACTCCTGTGCCGACACAACCCCCCCCCCCCGGGCCCGGGGCATGCATTGTAAGTACTGCTCTGGGGGCATATATGGTTCTTATAGAAGGTATGCTTGTATAAACTTCGAAGAGGGCTCATATGATTGAAATTAGAAAGTTCTCGTTCACTTTTTAAGAGTCAAAAGAGATCTGAGGGCAACTAGCAACCCTCTCCACGCCCTATTTTCCTCAAACCAATCTAATAAAAACTTTGAGAGAGGCATTTTTTCAAAATAGTTCAAAGGTCAGATAACAAAAACTCAGGTTTCAACACATCCCCCCGGGGCCCGGGGGGCAGGCATTGTAAGTATGTCCTGGGGCCGTAGGTGGTTCTTATGAAAGGGATAGGGGTCATTTGGATGGAAACTAAAAGTTGTAGTTTATGTTCTCAGAGTGAAAAAAGATTTGAGGGCAACTAGCCCCTCCCGCCCTCCAAGCCTTTGGGTTTATCGGATGGATAAACCCATCCGATAAAAATTTGAGGTGACCATTTTGGTAAAAATAGTTCAACCATCAGATATTAAAACTCCGGGGTCAAAACAACCCCCCAGGGACAGATGTTGTAAGTTATACTCTGGGGGTACATATGGTTCTTATAGAAGGGATGCTCATATAAATTTCAGAGAGGGCTCACTTGATTGAAAATAGAAAGTTCTAGTTCACTTTTAAAGAGTCAAAAGAAATCGAAGGTTAATTAGCACACCCCCCCCCCCACACGCCCTTTTTCCCCAAACCCATCCAATAAAAATTTTTAGATAGCCATTTTGTTAAAAATAGTTCAACCATCAGATAATAAAAACTTCGAGGTTGACACAAACCCATGTTTTCCTTGCGTTATTGTTACTTTTCTACCTCTTTTGATACTTTGATGAACATTTGATTTTTTTTTTAAAGTTTGATTTTGAAATAAGGAATTTTTAGAAACTTGAAACTTTTTGCAATAAAAAACGAACAAAAATTAATGTAAAAAAAAACTTTCCAAAAAATAAGTTTGTCAAGGAAAAGTGAAGGCCATTTTAAACTTAAGCTCAGCAGATACAAATACCTCTTAAGATTCAAACTCAAAACGAACATAAATTAAATAAACAATCATAGCAAAAAACATACAACAAGTAACAATATAAATGAAAAAATAGATCTTAAAGCAAGTAATACTTAGAATAAATATGAAAATCAAGCTTAAAACGAAAAAAATATTTTCCTATTTAAGTATAAATGAAACTTAAAACAAACAGAAATTAAATAAACAAACATACAATAGATATTAATGTAAATTAATAAATAAATCTTAAAACGAGTGAAAATCAAATTGAATATGCAAATCAAGCTTGAAACAAACAAAAAATACTACAAACCAGAGTTTCGGTATCACCTCCTTCTCTCACTGTAAAAGTCTAAAACATAATGAGTCATTGGCGCTTTAATGAAAACGAATTTTATGACAAATATTTTCTTTTTTAGTTTATATTGAAAATAAACATCAAAATTGTAGTAACATTTTGAACTGATGAGCTTTCAGCAATTAATATCATTATACATCAAATATTCAGTTTAATTTATTAACTCTTTTTAAAGTTGTTCAAGACGAATATAGTTTCACTACAAACAAGTGTTTCGATACTGCCTCCTTCCTTAACTATAGATAAAATCCAAAAGCCTACTGCGTCATTGGCGCTTGACTTAAACCGAATTTTATTACAAATATTTTCTTTTCCGGTTCTTACATCATTGAAAATAAAAATAAAATTACAGTGAAATAAATTCTTGAACTGATTGATCTTTCAACAACTAATATCATTATACATCAAATATTTAATTTGATTTTGTTAATACTTTCCAAGACTGTTCAAGACGTATTTAGTTTTCAGTAAAGCGCCAATGATGCAGTAGGTTTTACACTTTTACAGTGAGAGAAGGAGGTCATACCCAAACTCTTGTTTGCAGTGATTTTTGTTCCTTTCAAGCTTGATTTGCATATTCAATTTAAGTTTCATTCGTTTTAAGATTTATTTATTAATTTACATTAATATGTATTGTATGTTTGTTTGTTTGCATTGATTGTTTATTTAATTTCTGTTTGTTTTAAGTTTCATTTATACTTCAATAGGAAAATATTTTTTTTTTTTTGGTTTAAGCTTGATTTTTCATATTCAATCTAAGCATTACTCGCTTTAGGATCTATTTATTCATTTATTGAATAAAAAAAAAAACAAGTTTTTTTAACTGAAAGTAAGGAGCGATATTAAAACTTAAAACGAACAGAAATTATTCCGTATATGAATGGGGCTGTCCCCTCCTCAACGCCTCGCTCTTTACGCTAAATTTTTTTATTTTAAAAAAAAAATATTGTTGTGAGAAAGTCAAAATTTAGCTTAAAGAGCGAGGCGTTGAGGAGGGGACAGCCCCTTTCATATACGGAATAATTTCTGTTCGTTTTAAGTTTTAATGTCGCTCCTTACTTTCAGTTAAAAAATATGTTTTTTTGTTTAATTTTTGAACGTTTTTGAATAAATGCAGGTTTTGATCTTGGCTCACAGTACATGAATAATTAAAAAAAAATTTCATATTAATTTACTTTTATTTGGTTAAATGGCTTTCTCGAAACTTGTTTCATTTTATTTACGAACGTTTTTATTAGTAATAAATATACGTGACTTACGAATTAACTTACGTAACGAACTTCTATATTCATATATTTTTAATACATATATTAGGGGGTTCGCCCCCTAGTCAATACCTTGCTCTTTAAGCGAAAGTTCAAATTTTGTTCCAATTCTTTAAAAATGACCGCTTAATCACAAAGGCCGTTAATTAGAATAAATAGCTCTTATGAAAGTACTAAAAAATCTCTGGCTTAAAGAGTGAGGTATTGACTAGGGGTGAACCCAATCATGTATGTAATATTTTCTGTTCGTTTAAAGTTTCGATGTTGCTGCTGTTGCAGTTGAAAAACTTTTTTTTTATATTTAATTTAAGATCTTTTTTTAAATAATGCTGGGAAGTCCGGCGTCCCCTTCATAGCAATATCCCTTACCCCATGAAAACTTCCTTCATGGAAAGATCCGCCCACATAACCCCCGACCCCCGGCACGTACGCAGGAATTTGTTCCGGGTGGGGGGAAGAGGCTCAAATCCTTCAAACCCATTATTCTGTGAGAAAAATCAGAAAATTATGGGGAAATGAAAAAAATCGGAAGATTTCGGGGGACCCGGGCCCGGAGGCCCCCCCTGCGTACGTCCCTGCCCGACACCCCCTCCCCCACTACCAGGAAAAATCTCCCCTGAAAACGTCTGTACTGTATACTTCCCAATAACCAATACTATATGTTAACATTGGGTAAAGTTCATAACTTTTGTTGTGAAGTGATTTTTATTGGTAATTGGGGGTGTTGTAGTTGAAGATGCCTTTATTCTCCCTTTATAGTGGAGATAAACTCTAGCCCAAAAGTACTTAAACTTTGGTAGCGTGCATTAGGCTATGACCGAACTAATGAGGCGTACCAACTGGGTATATTCGAGAAGCTAAAAATATATCGTAGAAAGTTTGTCGAAAATACAATACTTTTATTCATTTAACATGTAATATAATCGGATATATTTTGTCTACTGGGACTGGCTGTCCCAAGTAGACCACAGGTCTCAAAAACAACAATAATATATAAATAAGATTCAGACACTTACAATGATCCGACAAAATCCAAGGTATTTCTAATGAGAAAATAAACGGGCAGAGGTTCACCCGGCAAGTCAAAAGGTCTACCCCCAGTCTCAAAAATCGGGGTATATATATATGAGAAACTAACCACGTCCTTCCAGTACATTGACGCATTTATCCAGGAAATTGGTTATTGAGCAAGTTCCCTTCAAGTCCATACAATCCATGATTTGTGTCCTTATCTTAAAAAGTGGTATTTTGAAACTTTGTTTTTGCGTCTTAATATATTTTTACTCAATTAATAATTAACTAAATTAGAAAGCTTTACCACACTTTCAGCCCTCCTCCCGGGAACTTTGGGGGATTAAGTCATCCTAAAACACATACTTATAATATTTTCGAACATACTGAACAAAATGGCTATCTCAAAATTTTGATCAGGTGACTTTGGGAAAACAATGAGCGTGGGAGGGGGCCTAGTTGCCCTCCATTTTTTTTGGGTCACTTAAATAGGGCACTAGAACTTTTAATTTCCATTCCAATGAGCCCTCCCAAGATATTCTAGGACCACTGGGGCGATAAGATCACCCCTGGGAAAAAAAAAAAAAAAAAAAACATGCATCCGTGATCTTTCTTCTGGCAAAAAATGGAAAATTCCACATTTTTTTAGATAGGAGCTTGAAACCTCTACAGTAGGGTTATATGATACTCTGAATATGATGGTGTGATTTTCATTCAGGTTCTATAGCTTTTAAGGGGTCTTTCCCCCTTTTTTCGAAAATCAGCCAAATTTTCTCAGGCGCGTAACTTTTGATGGGTAGGATTAAACTTGATGAAACTTATATATTTGGAATCAGCATTAAAATATAATTCTTTTGATGTATCTATTTGTATCAAAATTACCGTTTTCTAGAGTATCGGTTACCATTGAGCCGGGTCCCAATAACCAATACTATATGTAAACATTGGGTAAAGTTCATAACTTTCAGCCCTCCTCCTGAGGGCTTCGAGGGATTAAGTCATCCTAAAAGACATAGTTATAATATTTTTGACCGTGCTGAACAAAATGGCTATCTCAAAATTTTGATCAGGTGACTTTGGGAAAAAAATGAGTGTGGGAGGGGGCCTAGTTGCCCTCCATTTTTTTCGGTCACTTAAAAAGGGCACTAGAACTTTCAATTTCCGTTCCAATGAGCCCTCCCACGATATTCTAGGATCACTGGGTCGATGCGATCACCCCTGGGGAAAAAAAAACAAAAAAGCAAAAAAACAAATAAACACGCATCCGTGATCTTCCTTTTGGCAAAAAATGGAAAATTCCACATTTTTGTAGATAGGAGCTTAAAACCTCTACAGTAGGGTTCTCTGATACGCTGAATATGATAGTGGGATTTTCATTAAGGTTCTATAACTTTTAGGGGGTCTTTCCCCCTTTTTTCGAAAATCAGGAAAATTTTCCCAGGCGCGTAACTTTTGATAGGTAAAATTAAACTTGATGAAACCTATATATTTGAAATCAGAATTAAAATCTGATTCTTTTGATGTATTTATTGGTAGCAAAATACCGTTTTTTAGTTTTGGTTACCATTGAGCCGGGTTGCTCCTTACTTACAGTTTGTTACCACAAACTGTCTGATATTATTACTTGTTATATGTTTTTTGCTAAGATTGTTTATTTAATTTCTGTTCGTTTTGGGTTTCATTTATTCTTTCATAGTAATTTCTGGTCGTTTTTAGTTTGTATTTTAACAGGTAATTGTATCTTCTGAGCTTAAGTTTAAAATGGCCTTTACTTTTCTTTGAAAACTTATTTTTCGGAAAGTTTTTTTTAAATTAATACTTTAAAACGGGTATACAAATACAATACAAACTCATAGAACATGAAATTTTTATTGAGAGTTTCTACTACATTAAGAAATTTACAGTATTTTATTTTCCAAATGTCACAATTAAATCTGTCAATAATTCTCTCCCACAATGTTTTAATTGTTAGGGAATTTTGTATACAATTGTTAGTAACTCTTCAATTGGATTGCAAAAACATAATCACAAGCTAAATTGTTACTACATTTTTTTGCTAGAACATCAGAAACATCTAAAATCGGCTATGATACTATTCATACAAGAAACAATATGCCCATATGAGCCATATTAATATTGATTTTGTTTGACAAATTACCTGAAAGTAAACCAAAGAACAAATTGTTTTTGTGTAACAATATAAAATATAGAAATAATGAATAGGCAATGTCCTAGTTTAGTAGAGAAGAAGTGGAAGCAAAATCGATTGTTTTGAGTTTAATGAAGATGTCCATTGAATTTAATCATAAAAAAAACGTATTTCGTTTGGAATATATGACTCTCAAGTACTAACAGAATATTCACCCTTGAACCTAATAGCATATTTTGTCCTTATTTCAACTGATAAGTCATCACGAATCACTGTATAGTTAGGAAAAGCTTTAAGGCTTCCAAATAGAATCTGTAACAGTAGCAACTATATGTTTGGAAGTAACAGTGAATGGGTGTATCAAATAATATGTTTACATTTCAGCTAGAAAATTAATCAAACATTTCAGAAGTTACCAAAAATAGCACAAAAAAGAATACAGTAACCAGCAAGCAAGATTAGTGTTTAGACTAGGGTTGTACTCATGCAGTAGGGTGGTGGAGGGACTGGGATAATGATTGCAATGATTATACTTGTGAACAAACTATTGATGACAAACAAGTACAAAAATGTTGAAATTCTATATGATGAGCTTCTTGTTATATTGGAAAGCAGTTGTTAGATGAATGATACTTACCGTAAATGAATTCAGAGCCTAGTCTTGGCAAGATATTTTCAAGTTCCTATCTCTACTTCTTTCCTATACCTTTTTCTGAGGCTTAAAAAATAGCACTGAAGACAGATTTATTACCATTTTAATTTCAGAAAAATATATTTTTTCCTTATTTAGATTCGAGTCTCTTTTTCTACAGCTCAAAGCCTAGAAATCTGAACTGTCATGATTTGAGCAGGATTTTAAGTCATATTGAGATCTTTTTGTTCAAAATTAATATGTGTTTTTCAAATTCTTCAAAGCCTTACAGGATTTACTGAAATTGTGAGACTCAAAATACTTTGCTTGGACCCTATTTGTACTGTAGACCTATTAGTGCAAGTTTTACTTTTATAACACAAAGTCTCTTCTATTTCATCAATGACCAGTGTCCTTTGGAGGGGGATGGGATGCAGGCAGATACTTCAAAACTTGCCAATTCTGTTTATAGGACTGAAATTAAGATAGAAAATAGATGCTAATGTTGTTTCTAGGACAGAAATTCAATAGAAAAATGGAATGTAGTAGTCAATACTTCTTCTAAATTTACTACTGTCATAAATGTTAGAAATAATGCTGCCAAAATGGCATGCCAGCTCTCCTCGCCCCCTAAGGAGGCCAAACAAAGCCCTAGGCTATACATTGAAGAAAAATGTTACACGCCTCCACATCAATTTGGCTTTCAACATGGCATTGGATGTATAGAAACCCTTGCAGTTGTTGCTAATGTTCTGCTTGATGCTTCTTGTACAAGTAGTTCACTTGCCTTGAAAGTCATGATCTTTGCCACACATTTGACTCCCTGATCCACCCCCTTATGCTTTAAGGGCTGTTAAAAGAGGAGTAAATCTGGCTATCATTAGATTTCAAAGGGATATGTATGCTAAGCAACAAGTCTGTCTTGAAAACCCTCTTATGCAAGATGAAATGGCAAAACCACTGGATAGAACTATACCAGTTAAGACAGGAACCAGGTAAGGTACAATTGCCTCACCTTTTTATTTCAATAATTATGTCCTCAAAGCCCAGGAAAAGTGCAAGATGTTTTGCATTCTTTCTGGCCTCAATATCTCCTTAGTCACTTATGCTGATGGCATTTTTAACATTAGTCAAACTTTGGACAAAATTTCTGAAACTTTCCAAAAACTGCAAGCAGAATACTGAAAATCTGGTCTTGAATTTGATGCTGAAAAGTCTGATATAGTGCTTTTTAACTGGGAGGCCTACCTCCGCATGAAATTGTACTTGGGAGTTCAAAGATTTGTCCATCTGATCAAATTTTTTATCTTGGTTTTCCCATTTGAAATACAATTTTTCACACTTGTCATCTCCAAACAGAAGTCATCAAACGCATATTAGCTTCCTATGCCTCCATAATCTTCTGGAAGACTGAAGGGTGCACATTGCAACCTTGTGGAAGATTCTTACAAATATTGCAAATTGAACATCTGCACCACTTTTTTCATTTTGCAAAATACCTACTGAGATATCCAACTTAGACATGCAGTTCATAACTCATTAATAATCTCCACATAGTAGATCCTAATTTTTGGCGCAAACTGCTACTACCACTAACAACTCAGCACAGCACCAAACCACCTGAGGCCAACACAGCTACGCATGCTCCTTCTCCATCCCAATCTAATCAAAGCCTCTCTTTTTACACTCTCCCAGGAAGTTCCTATTTCCCTTAAATCTTTCTTTATGACATCTTCCCACCCCAACTACAGACGACATGCTTTCCGTTTAGCCTAAACGGTCGGCCAAAAAGGACAATCTTAAGCAATCTATCATCCTTCATCCACAGAACGTGCCCTAGACATCTCAAGCTTTCTCTCACTCTAGCCTTAGAAAACGCAATTGAACTATACCTTTCATACAGCCTGCTGTTTGAAATATGGTCAGTCAGCTGGCTACCTAGAGCAATCCATAGGCAATTTCTTTAGAAAACATCCAGCAAATCTCCATCCGCTTTTCAGGGCGCCCATGTTTCACAGCCATATCTAAGTGCTGTCATCATTGTAGAAAAAGATTATCCATATTTTCATGATAGCTATTTTGGACATGCATTGGCCAAGCTCTTTTCACTTTTATACATTCACAAATATTCAATTTGCATGTTTAAAATTTCTGTCTTGCATTGTGAATCTTTGATAACCAGGCAAGAACTTTCAAATCATCTGTCTGTTCAACCACAGAGATTTTATTTCCAATATTACTGCAATAACCATTAGCAGTCATGTTAATTCTTTCCTCCAATAATTTATCTATAACAAATTTCCTTTACATACAGGTGGCTATGATCCATGACAAGTGAAGTAAGAGCTGTGAAAATGGTCCAATTCTTATTCAAGTTATGCAGTTATCAGCCCAGAACTAAAAAATTTCAACATCTGGAAGTTCTCAATGACCTTGACAAAAGTACTTGCTATGCTGTCACCGTCATGTTTCTGAACACCTTTGTGCCAAAGAGTGCAAATAGTGTTTCTGTCTAGTTTTGGACTCAAAGAGCAAAATTTTTCTTTGAAGAAAACCAGTCAACTTGTAAAAACAAATTCTTTGTCTGTGGCATCATGGAGAGGAGCAAAAGTTTTTTTTTATCACTCTGTTCAAGTACTTTCTTTTCAGCATAGAGAACCTTTGCCACTTTTGATTTTGGTATGCATCTTTTCCACATTCTTTATCCCTAATGTTATCATTCAACACATTGTTGTCATGGTCCAGGCAAATATCACAATTTTAAGATGTTGGCTTCTTTTAACATATGTTCATTGACAACAGAATATTCTGATATACTTCAACTGAGGCTTTTATCACTGGTAATTTCACGTGGAATTACTTGTAAATAGCATTAACAGTTACAAAATTAGTTGCATAGGCCTAGTATTAAATATTCAACAAGCTTACAATATCAGGCCAGTACCTGAACTATTGGAAAAAGGGTTTCATAGCCCCTATCCCTGAAAAGGAAGCCACCTTTGATTTCATGAATGTGCATCCTATTATGATGACTCCTATTTTTAGCAAGATATATAAAAGTTTCATCACTGGGGGGATGAGAATTTTTATTCTGGATAAAATTGGCCTACAACAATTTGGGAAAATTCCCATAAGTTTGACAAGCCATTATTTAGTAATTTTCCTTGATAAAGATAATTTCTTAAGCCACACTGGCCTACAATAATAACAATAAAGGAAACGATCAAAAATGAGATTTTTTAAGGCCAACAGAAATACTACAAAAAACAGAGTGAATATTTCGGGAAGACAGCTGCCTTCCTTCTTTAGTGTGAAAAAAATAATTCAAGGAAAATACCAAAAAATATGGAAAGACAAAGAAAAGCAAAAAAAATGCAGAGAGTCAATGTGAAACAAAACAATAAAATATTAAATAAAAACCAAAATTGAAAGATAATTAAAAATCAATGAAAGCCAAAATTGGAAGAATTAAAACCAAAAACCTAACTCCAAAGGCAAGTCCCAATTAGTGAAAAATCCAAAAACTTTTGACTGCTCTCATTGGATACTACTTAATGACTGTCTTGCAAAAAAAATCATTTGCTAAACATGTGACCAACAATTAATTGCCTATGTCAGCTGATTTCTGATTTTAATAATTGTATCTTGTGCACAGGCTCTTTCAGATCTTAGGGTTCTAGGATGTGTTTCATTTTGTAAATGCGAAGGTGATTCAAAGTCTATCTCAAAGTTGACTAAAGTATTAGCTTCTTTTTTGAGAAAGCTGAAATATGAATCATTTATTTTTAAGTCACCAGTATCTTTGTTTAGAGCTAGATCTAAATTTTCTAAATGTAGTGCTGAAAAACACCATTGTCATGTGGAATTAAACTAGCTTGTATAAGTAAAATAGTATGGTCCAGAAGGTAATCAATATGCTCTGCAAGAGCGGATTCAAAATTTTCTGTTTTTCTGCTTTTTAAGGGTATTATCAATTAAAGTAGAAGTATTGAGTTATTCTATCCATAAGCCATTTATCCGCCATTTAACTTAATAATGATGTTATTCCAAAATGGGAGCTGACCCCTGGCCTTTCTCTATGGTCTGAGCCCCTAAAATATGAACTTATTAATGATACTTTATTTTTAGAATCATGGGAGCTGACCCCTGACCCTCCCTCCATGGCTTGACACCCCCCCCCCCCAAAAAAAAAAAATATTACTGGGATTTTTTTTTCAAAAATCATGAAATTGTACTTGGGAATTCAAAGATTTGTCCATCTGACCAAATTTTTTATCTTGGTATTCCCATTTGAAATACCATTTCTCATACTTGTCATCTCCAAACAGAAGTCATCAAACATTGCATATCAGCTGCCTGTGCTTCCATAATCTTCTGGAAGACAGAAGGGTGCACATTTCACCCTTGTGGAAGATTCTTACTAATATTGATAAATTGAAAATCTGCTCCACTTTTTTCATTTTGCAAAATATCTACTGAGATATCTAACTTAGACATGCAGTTCATAACTCATTAATAATCTCCATGTAGCAGATCCTAATATAACTGTTGCTAAACTTATGGAGAAACACAACCAAAAGATTTCAAGACATGCTTGGATCTAACTTCTTCAACTATAGTTACCTTGTCATAGCTATATAGTGATATTTTGCTTTTTTTCTCTTTGTAGTACATCATTTTCTTTATGCACAAAGATGGGTTTTCAGTAAATAATAATAAATACAAGTTTTCCTTTTTGTAGGCTAGCCAAAATATTTTACCTTTTCTAATTTTTTCTTATTAATAGTTGGTTCACAATACCCATTGAACTCAATCTAATAAGACTAAACTTTGACTTTATCAATTAGTTTGTTAGATAGAAGATTAATATACCACTCAATGTGTCCTTTGATTCTCTGATACCCCCCCCCCCCCCCCTTAAAAAAAATGGGACCCAATACGGCCCTTGACTATACACAAAAATTTGCTGATTTTGTGGATTTGTATTTATATCTCATCAACAGTTCATAATATAAAATTGTTTATCTTATTCCTAAAAGTACATTGCTCCACCTCTACCCCTGAAGGATGAATATGCTGCCCAAAATAGATATTCACATTATTTTTAGTACAGTTTGACTCTCTTTTACTCAACAACTGATTATTAATTGTTGTAAACTGGGGTAAATATTTAGTGTTTCTACTTTCTATAAGGAAACACTAGGCTATACAATTCTAGAAACGACTTCAAGACAATTTATAATGCACACTTTGACTATATTCTTCCTAAATGAGCTTTACTTCATATTAGTCTCTCTCTCTCTCTCTCCCCTAATGGACAAATACATAGCCCAAATTATATATATACTCATGGTATTTTCAATGGCATAACCCTTTTTTCCTTGTTATCTATTAGTTGTAAAATTAATTTGAAGCGAAGAGTTGCATTATAGAAAATACAGCATTAGTCAACAGTTAGGCCCAGTCAAAAGAAAACACTATAAAATACTGAAAACAACTTTAAATAAAATTCTAATATACCTACTTATGTCATTCCTAAGAGCACTTTAATTTATTATACCCCCTAATGAGCAAATATATAGGTCAAACTATATATCCCCCATGCATTTTTCCATTTCTTGATTACATCATTCTTTTGTTCAAAAAGAAATTAACAGTAAAGAAGAATTGTCAATAAAATCAAGAAACAGAAAAATGCATGAGCAATATATAATTTTGGCTATATATTGGCACATTAAGAGGGATGGGGGTTAAGTAAAGTGAGGTCTTGGTATAAACATATGACTATTCCAGTACATATGGAGACATGTTAAGAAAACAATTCTTACTTCATAATATGCAAATAATCCTAGTTAACATATTTTCCAGGGGGAGAACCTTTATCATCACTTCTTTCACTGTTGTACAATTTTTTTAAACAAAATTCTGAAAAACAAACATAGATTTAACTGCATTTATCTGTTTTCAAATAGTATATGTCTGGAAGTTAAACACCATCACTACCATCTACCAAAAAGATACTAATTGGCCAATTAGCTAGATGACTCTTGGGAGTTAGTTTTATAAATAATTTACAAGACTTGGAGAATAGATATAGCTATTGAAAAATGTGATTGTAAACCTGAGATATAGTGAAAGAAGTGAAGGTAAAAGTTCTCACTCTGGAAAATATGTTAAATAGGATTATTTTGCATATCATGAAGTAAGAATTGTTCATTCAACATGTCTCCTTATGTACTGGAATGGTCATAAATTTATACCAAGGTCTTTTTAGGAATGATACAGGCCTAAGTAGCCTATTTTAGGATTGTTAAAAAAAAATTTCAGAATGTTATAGTGCTTCCTTAAGGCTTGACCTAACTGTAGACTAATACCCAAATTAGTAAAATTCTACTTTAGTTACTTTTGGCTATCTTGGAAAGGGGTTGGGTTAGGAAAATGAAACTTTCAGGGATGGATCTACATGCTAAGGTATGTCCCGGTAAGGTACTTTGAAGTACCTACCTCCACTCCTCCCCCCCCTCTATATAATGGTAAATTACTGCATATTACTAGTTGTTTTAGCTCACATTTCATCCAATATTACTATCATAATTATAAATCATTGCTTACCTTACACAACTTCAGCTTTTAACCTTGTTCATTAAAATATATTCCAGAATCCTATTTTCATTTAACACTACAACAATTTAACTTATTTACTATCTAGCTGACATTGCTTATGGAATCTGTTTGTGATGTCACAGCTTTGCTTATCATAACCCCTTTAACAGTAGCATGCAGGTGCCATGGGGTAGAAGACAACTCTCTGTTGATAAGCCATTAAACTTTATTAATTAGGGAAAGAATTTGACAAGAGATAGACCAGTAAAAAAATCCAAATTGTTCTTAGAGGACAAATCATGTTATAAGAAGATGTTTTTATTTTTATAGGTCCATGCTCTCATAAAGTTTCTGTTGAGTTTATTGAAACACTAGCATGGACTTCCTGTAGTTACGGACTCTCCATAAAACATTTAAAAGTGTAAAGATGCACCTTAGCCAGGGGGAAGTTGTGCTTGGGGTGGATTTCTAAGGGGAGAATTTTCCTTTGGGAGGGAAATTCGTTTTGTTTTCTGGGAAATAAATTCCATGGAAGGGGGCATTTCTGGAGTGGCCAAGAAACCGATATATAGATTAAAGTCTTATTCTGATGAAAAAATGCTAAGGAGAATTTTTCAGGGACAATTGTCCACAAGCAATTTTACAGAGAGGGGGGATTCTCAGCAAGAAAAGAATTGTCTGGAGGGAATTTGACAGGGGGAGGTGCACTTTACATTGGATGAAATTTCCACAGAGGAGTTCTGTGAGGGGGAGGGGTATATTTCATAGAGGGAAACCCAGATTTACCCGCATTCTTTAAAAAACAAACATAAATTATGCCTTATGTGACGGGTTACTCCCTCCTCAATAAATTATTCTTTACGGTAAAGTTTGACTGTTTACTAAAAATGAAAAAAAGGGCTTTTAAATAATAAAGGGAAGCTTTTCTGGAAGCTGCAACACCTTTAGCGCAAAGAGTATGGTATTGAGGAGGTGCAACCCTTTATATCCAGAATACATCTGCCGAAATTAATACGCAAGTTCTCTTCAAATTTTTCATGCACTGGGAACCAAAATCAAACCAGCATTAGTTGAAAAATGTTCAGAAATTAAATAAAAAACAAGTTTTATTAACTGAAAGTAAGGAGCAACATTAAAACTTAAAATGAATAATAATTATTCTATATATGAAAAGAGCTGTCCCTCCTCAACCCCTAGCTCTTTGCGCTAAAGTAACGTAAAGAGCAAGGCGTGGAGGAGGGGCCAGTCCCTTTTATATACGGTATTATTGCTTACTTTCAGTTTAAAAAAAACTTGTTTTTTTTATTTAATTTCATAAAGACAATACTTTTGTCAACATATGAAGAACCATGTATATTGCAATTGTATCTGTCTGATTTATATGTAAAGTAACACAAGAGACAAAAATTAACAAACAAGAGAGTAGTTAAGAATAATGGTATACAAAGTAATATTTGGCAGGGATAGTCACTAGTAATCACTAGGGGTGGCAACATGATTGGATGATTTTCGGGGATTTGGGGAACCAAATTTTTTCTGGGGTGGCACATAGATTTTTGGGGAAATCCCCAAAACTTTGGGAATAGTGCAAGCCCTGCTCGATTTTTAATCAGGAAAATCGAAATACTTAAACCACACGAGAAAAGAAAAGCTTTGAATTTGCGGTTGACACAATAAAGAATTGCCGCAAAATAATTCAAAGTCAACCAAACACCGCAGCCTCTTCCGGCGGCGCGCAAGCAACTTTGTGACACTTCAGCAGTGGTCAACCAAACCTCTCGTTGGCGGCGTTTGGTTGATGCGCCGGCATGGTGCTGGGGTTTAGGTAAGACGCAGAGCACTACAAATATCAAAATCAACTTTAGAGGACAAGTTATGTCATGGGAAGATGTTTTTGAAATCCCCCTCCCCCCAAACTCAAGTTTCTAAAATTCTACCTAAGAAACTTTTTAAATATTTCTAAACCACTAATAGATAGAGCGCTACAAATATCAGAATTGACTTTAGAGGACAAACTATGTTATGGGAAGAAGTTTTTAAAATCCCCCTTCCCCCCAAACTCAAAATTTTCTAAAATCCTACTTTAAAGCTTTTAAAATATTTCTAAAGCACTAATAGATAGTGCTAAAAACATCAGAGGACACGTTATATCACGGGAAGAGGTTTTTAAAATCCCCCTTCCCCCCAAACTCAAAATTTTCTAAAATTCTACTTTAGATGCTTTTAAATATTTCTAAAGTACTAATTGATAGTACCCAACAAACATCAGAATTGACTCTAAAAGCATGTGATGTCGGGAGCCGATGTTTTCTAAATCCCCCTTCGCCCCAAACAAAAAATTTTCCCAAATTATACTTTAGAAGCTTTTGTAAATACTTCTAAATCTCTAAGACATAGAGGGCTACAAATATCAGAATTGACTTTAGAGGACAATTTTTGTCATGGGGAGGTGTTTTTGAAATCCCCCTTTGCCCTAAACTAAAAATTTTCCAAAATTCTACTTTAGAAGCTTTTTAAATATTTCTAAAGCACTAAGACATAGTGCTACGAACATCAGAATTGACTTTAGAGGACAAGTTATGTCATGGGAAGATGTTTTTGAAATCCCCCTTCCCCCCAAACTCAAAATTTGCTAAAATTATACTTTAGAAGCTTTTAAAATATTTCTAAAGCACTAATAGAGTGCTAAAAACATCAGAAACGACTTCAGAGGACACATTATATCACAGGAAGAGGTTTTTAAAATTCCCCTTCCCCCCAAACTCAAAATTTTCTAAAATTCTACTTTAGAAGCTTTTTAAATATTTCTAAAGCACTAATTGATAGAGCCCGACAAACATCAGAATTGACTTTAGAAGACAAGTTATGTCATGGGAAGATGTTTTTGAAATCCCCCTTTGCCCCAAACTCAAAATTTTCCAAAATTCTACTTTAGAAGCTTTTTAAATATTTCTAAAGTACTAATTGATAGTGCGATACAAACATCATAATCGACTTTAGAGGACATGTTATGTCGGGGGCAGATGTTTTTGAAATCTCCCTTTGCCCCAAACTCAAAATTTTCCAAAATTCTACTTTAGAAGCTTTATTAAATACTTCCAAGGCGCTAAGAAATAGAGCGCTACTAACATCAGAATCAGCTTCAGAGGACAAGTTATGTCATGGGAAGATGTTTTTGAAATCCCCCTCCCCCCCCCAAACACAAAATTTTCTAAATTTCTACTCTAGAAGCTTTTTAAATATTTCCAAAGCACTAACAGATAGCGCACTAAAAACATCAGAATCGACTTTAGAGGCCAAATTAATTCTACAATAATTTTCCCTTCCCCCCAAACTCAAAATTTTCAAAAATTCTACTTTTGAAGCTTTTTTAAATATTTCTAAAGCGCTAAGAAATAGAGTGCTAAAACCATCAGAATCGACTTTAGAGGACAAGTTATATCATGGGAAGATATTTTTAAATCCCCCTTTGCCCCAAACTCAAAGTTTTCAAAATTCTACTCTAGAAGCTTTTTAAAAATTTCTAAGGCACTAATAGATAGCGCGCTACAAACATCAGAATCGACTTTAGAGGCCAATTTAATTCTACAATAATTCCTCCTTCCCCCCAAACTCAAAATTTTTTTGAAATTCCCCTTCACCCTAAGCTCAAAATTTTCAGAAATTCCACTTTCTAAGCTTTTTTAAATATTTCCAAAGCGCTATGACATACCCTACAAACATCAGAATTAGCTTTAGAGGACAAGTTATGTCATGGGAAGATGTTTTTGAAATACCCATTGAAATTTTGACAAAACAACATTTTACCTTAATTTTAAGTTATCAGTTTCTTTTTCTCTGGCTTTAGTTCTGAAAACGCAATATCAGTTATTTGAGCAGAATTTTAAGCCATATCAATGTTACAAGTAATGTCATGGGAAGATGTTTTTGAAATACCTATTACCCATTGAAATTTTGACAAAACAACATTTTACCTTAATTTTCAGTTATCAGTTTCTTTTTCTCTGGCTTTAGTTCTGAAAATCATTTGAGCAGAATTTTAAGCCATATCAATGTTTTATTTCCAAAATTTAGGAAATGTATTTGCATATATTTAAAACCTTATAAGCTGGGATTGAGCAGTTTTGAAGCTGAAATAATTTTATTGTACTTCAAGTTGATTCTGATGTTTGTAGCGCTCTATGTCTTAGTGCATCAGAAATATTTAAAAAAGCTTCTAAAGTAGAATTTTGGAAAATTTTGAGTTTAGAGCAAAGGGGGATTTAAAAAAAATTTGAGTTTGGGGGGAAGGGGGAATTATTGTAGAATTAATTTGGCCTCTAAAGTTGATTCTGATGTTTTTAGAGCACTATCTATTAGTGCTTTGGAAATATTGAAAAAACTTCTAGAGTAGAATTTTAGAAAATTTTGAGTTTGGGGGGAAGGGGGATTTCAAAAACATCTCCCCATGACATAACTTGTCCTCTAAAGTCGATTCTGATGTTTGTAGTGTTTTATATCTTAGCTCTTTAGAAATATTTAAAAAAGCCTCTAAAGTAGAATTTTGGAAAATTTCGAGTTAGGGGCAAAGGGGGATTTCAAAAACATCTCATGACATAACTTGTCCTCTAAAGTCGATTCCGATGATTGTAGTGCTCCATGTCCTAGCACTTTAGAAATATTTAAAAAAGCTTCTAAAGTAAAATTTTGAGTTTGGGGGGAAGGGGATTTCAAAAACATCTTCCCATAACATAATTTGTCCTCTGAAGTCGATTCTGATATTTGTAGTGCTCTATCTATTAGTGCTTTAGAAATATTTAAAAAGCTTCTTAAGTAGAATTTTAGAAATTTTTTAGTTTTGGGGAGGGGGGATTTCAAAAACATCTTCCCATGACATAACTTGTTTTCTAAAGTCAATTCTGATGTTTGTAGCGCTCTATCAATTAGTGGTTCAGAAATATTTAAAAAGCTTCATGAGTGCATGGACCTATAAAAATAAAAACATATTCTCATAACATAATTTGTCCTCTAAAAACAATTCGGATTTTTTTTTAATGGTCTGCCTTTTGTCAAAATCTTTCCCAAAATAATAAAGTTTAATGGCTTATCACAGAGCTCTATTCTACCCCCTTGCACCTGCATGCTACTATTGTAGGGGTTACGACAAGCAAAATTGTGCCATCACAAACGGATTCAATAAGCATTGTCACCTAGATAGTAAATAAGTTAAAGGGTTGTAGTGTTAAATGAAAATAGGATTTTGGAATATATTTTAATGAACAAGGTTAAAAGCTGAACTTGTGTAAGGTAAGCAGTGATTTATAATTATGATAGTAATATAGGATGAAATGTGAGCTAAAACAAATAGTAATGTGCAGTAATTTACCATAGAGGGGGGAGGAGTGGAGGTAGGTACTTCAAAGTACCTTCCCAGGACATACCTTAAAGTTCTACCAAATCATATTATTGAGTTAGGAATAAAGTGAATACACTATTCGATGCCTATTTTTATGCTGATTACAAATATAATAATCATTTCTATCGGAAATGAATTTCAGCCCCCCCTCCTATATATTCCAATTCAGGGTTAGGTTAGGTTGTAGAAATATACACCCTGGATTGGCATATATAGGGGGGGGGCTGAAATTCATTTCCGATAGAAATGATTACTATATTTGTAATCAGCATAAAAAAAGGCATCAAGTGGTATATTCACTTTATGTGTAAGTCAATAATATGATTGGTAAAGTTCTACCAAATCATATTATTGAGGTAGGAATAAAGTGAATACACCATTCAATGCCTTTTTTTATGCTGATTAGAAATATAATAATCATTTCTATCGGATATGAATTTCAGCCCCCCCCCCCCTGTATACACCTAACCCTGAATGGGCATATATCGGGGGGGGGGCTGAAATTCATTTACAATAGAAATTATTATTATATTAGTAATCAGCATAAAAAAAGGCATAAAATGGTATATTCATTTTAGTCCTAACTCAATAATATGATTTGGTAGAACTTTACCATATGATTTCGTAGAACTTTACCCATACCTTAGCATGTAGATCCATCCCTGAAAGTTTCATTTTCCTAACCCAACCTCTTTCCAAGATAGCCAAAAGTAACTAAAGTAGAATTTTACCCCAAAAATACTGTGAGTATTTTTGATTTAGCCTATATATTTGTTCATTAGTAGGGGGATGGGGTGAAGGTCTGGAATAGTGGTTCTCCAGGAGATGCAAGAACAAAAATAGACATTCTTAGATTGCTAATTTTATGACTTTGTTTGCATGTTTGACAATTTTACTCTCCCTCAATGATATATGGCCCTAGGCTAGGCTATATAAAAAGCTATCATAAAGAATGCTAGAGTTTTTACTTTGTAATAGCACCAGGATGAAGTTATCTCCTGGCTCCCATCTCCGGGTTTATCTCCCTGACCTAAAATTGCTTACCCTATAGCTCTGAAAATAAAAATTATCCTTAAAAAAAACTGCTGACACTTACAGCTCTCAACTGCTACCAAATTTTTGAATTTTTTTGCTGTTTTTGATATTTTACTTAAAAGTACAAATATAAGCGTGAACTTAAAATTAATGACTGAAATTTTTTTTTTCACAGAATTTTTCATTGTTATTTGGAATTCATTTGTTATGAGCTTTCAAAAGAGGTGTTACATGACTATATTAAAAAAAAATATTATTTTAACTGTTAGGCCTATTGAGGTGGAGGCAAACAAATTTTGTTGCTTCATTTTTTATTCAAAAGCTATCAATCAGCACATCATTTGAAAGCTATTTTTATTCTAAACATGTTTATAGAGTTGTTTTCTACATCAAACCTAAAGCGGCCCCATAAATCCTCTTTTGCCTCCCATCTCCCCTTTCATCCCAAACCCTCCTTGTCAAAACAAGTAAAATGAAAATTCGTAAAGAGATTTGTTATAGTAAGATATATCTTAAATGGAGAAGTTTTCATTTCCTAGGAATGTTTTAGCTCCATAAACCCCCTACCCCTGAATATAAGTAACTCCCAAAGAAAAACATGAAAATTTTAAATTTGGTTCAAAAACTAGTAAATAAGACATAGATATTTAAAATCTTTATGTCAGGAGCTTTCAAATGAGTTGTCGCATGACTATATTCAATTATATTTTATCTTTACTGTTACAGAGGTAGTCTAGAGGTAGGCCAAATGAGGTCTTTCATTTTTTGTCAAAGCTTATGAAACAGCACATCATTTAAAAGCTATCCTTCTTCTGACATGTTCCTAGCGTTGTATTCTAAATTAAACCTAAAAGGGCCACACAAATCCTCTTTTGCCTCCCATCTCCCCTTTCCTCTCAAACCCTCTATGTCAAAACAAGAAAACTGAAAGTTTGTAAAAAGATTTGTTGCAGTAAAAAATATCTTAAATGGAGAATTTTTCCTTGCCTAGGAATGTCCTAGCTCCATAAACCACCCTACCCCTGAATATAAGTTCCTCCCAAGGAAAAACATGGCAAATTCAAATTTGGTTCAAAAACTATTGCATAAAACTTAGATATTTAAAATCTTTATGTCAGGAGCTTTCAAATGAGGTGTCGCATGACTATATTCAATTATATTTTATTTTTTATTGTTATGGAGGTTGTCTAAATGTAAACCAAATGAGGGTTTTTTGATTTTTGTCAAAGATTATCGAACAGCACATCATTTGAAAGCTACCCTTTTTCTTAACATGTTTCTAGTGTGGTTTTACGAAAAAAATCTAAAATGGCCGCACAAAACCTCTTTTGCGTCCTAACTCCCAATTCCACTCAAACCCACCCTGTCAAAACAGGAAAAATGAAAAATCGTATAGAAATTAGTTATAGTAAGATATATCTTAAAAAGAGAAGTTTTAATTGCCCAGGACTGCCCTAGCTCCGTAAACCCCCCACCCCGAAATCTAAGTACCTCCCCAAGAAAAACATTGCACATTTAAATTTGGATCAAAAACTATTGGATAAGACTTGGATATTTAAAATCTTTATATCAGGAGCTTTCAAATAAGGTGTCGCATGACTGTATTCAATTATATTTTATTTTTACTGTTATAGAGGTAGTCTAGAGGTAGGCCAAATGAGGTCTTTCATTTTTTGTAAAAGCTTATCAAACAGCACATTATTTGAAAGCTATCCTTCTTCTGAACATGTTCCTAGCGTTCTTTTCTACATTAAACCTAAAAGGGCCACACAAATCCTCTTTTGCCTCCCATCTCCCCTTTTCTCTAAAAACCTCCATGTCAAAACAAGAAAAAAGAAAGTTCGTAAAAGGATTTGTTACAGTAACATCCATCTCAAATTGAGAAGTTTTCCTTGCCTAGGACTGTCCTCGCTCTCTAAACCCCCCACTCCGAACTGGAAGGACCGCCCGCCGACAAAACTGACCAAGGTAAATTTTGTACGAAAACTATTGGATAAGACTTGGATATTTAAAATCTTTATATCACGAGCTTTCAAATGAGGGGTCCCATGACTATATTCAATTATATTTTATCTTTACTGTTACAGAGGTAGTCTAGAGGTAGGCCAAATGAGGTCTTTCATTTTTTGTCAAAGCTTATGAAACAGCACATCATTTGAAAGCTACCCTTCTTCTGAACATTTTCCTAGCGTTTATTTCTACATTAAACCTAAAAGGGGCACACAAATCCTCTTTTGCCTCCCATCTCCCTTTCTCTCAAACCCTCCATGTCAAACAAGAAAAATGAAAGTTTGTAAAAGGATTTGTTATAGTAACATCCATCTTAAATGGAGAAGTTTTCCTTGCCTAGGAATGTCCTAGCTCCATAAACCATCCTACCCCTAAATATAAGGACCTCCCAAATAAAAACATGGCAAATTTAAATTTTGATCAAACACTATTGTATAAGACTTGGATATTTAAAAACTTTATATCAGGAATTTTCAAATGAGGTGTTGCATGACTATATTCAATTATATTTTATCTTTACTATTACAGAGGTAGTCTAGAGGTAGGCCAAATGAGGTCTGTCATTTTTTGTCAAAGCTTATCAAACAGCACATCATTTGAAATTTATCCTTCTTCTGAACATGTTCCTAGCGTTGTTTTCTACATTAAACCTAAAAGGGCCACACAAATCCTCTTTTGCCTCCCATCTCCCCTTTCCTCTCAAACCCTCCATGTCAAAACAAGAAAAATGAAAGTTCGTAAAAGGATTTGTTATAGTAACATCCATCTTAAATGGAGAAGTTTTCCTTGCCTAGGAATGTCCAAGCTCCATAAACCATCCTACCCCTGAATATCAGGACCTCCCAAAGAAAAACATGGCAAATTCAAAGTTGGTTCAAAAACTATTGCATAAGACATAGATATTTAAAATCTTTATGTCAGGAGCTTTCAAATGAGGTGTCGCATGACTATTTTCAATTATATTTTTATTTTTTATCGTTATGGAGGTAGTCTAGAGGTAGACTACATTAGGTTTTTTGCTTTTTGTCAAAGATGATAAAACAGCACATCATTTGAAAGCTACCCTTCTTTTGAACATGTTTCTAGTTTTGTTTTCTGAAACAAATCTAAAACGGCCGCACAAATCCTTTTTTGCCTCCCATCTCCCCTTTCCTCTAAAACCCTCCATGTCAAAACAGAAAATATGAAAATTCGTAAAGAGATTTGTTATATTAAGATATATCTTAAAAAGAGAAATTTTAATTGCACAGGAATTCCCTAGCTCAGTAAACCCCCCACCTCTAAATGTAAGTACAACCCAAAGAACAACCGGGCGAAATTAAATTTGGCTCACAAAATATTGGAAAAGACATGAATATTTAAAATCTTTATGTCAGGAGCTTTCAAATAAGGTGTCGCATGACTATATTCAATTATATTTTATCTTTACTGTAACAGAGGTAGTCTAGAGGTAGACCAAATGAGGTCTTTCATTTTTTGTCAAAGGTTATCAAACGGCACATCATTTGAAAGCTATCCTTCTTCTGAACATGTTCCTAGCGTTATTTTCTACATTAAACCTAAAAGGGCCACACAAATCCTCTTTTGCCTTCCATCTCCCCTTTCCTCTCAAACCCTCCATGTCAAAACAAGAAAAAAGCAAGTTCGCAGAAGGATTTGTTAGAGTAACATCAAATGCAAAATGAGAAGTTTTCATCGCCTAAGCCTGATCTATCCCTCTAACCCCCCCACTCCGCCCGCGAATTCCCTCGCACAGACACCAATTACACATTTAAAAATGTTAAAAAAAATATTTGATAATAATTGGATATTTAAAATCTTTATATCACGAGCTTTCAAATGATGGGTCGCATTACTATATTCAATTATATTTTATCTTTAACGTTACAGAGGTAGTCTAGTGGTAGGCCAAATGAGGTCTTTCATTTTTTGTCAAAGCTTATGAAACAGCACATCATTTGAAAGCTACCCTTCTTCTGAACATTTTCCGAGCGTTGTTTTCTACATTAAACCAAAAAGGGCCACACAAAACCTCTTTTGCCTCCCATCTCCCCTTTCCTCTCAAACCCTCCATGTAAAAACAAGAAAAATGAAAGTTTGTAAAAGGATTTGTTATAGTAACATCCATCTTAAATGGAGAAGTTTTCCTTGCCTAGGAATGTCCTAGCTCCATAAACCATCCTACCCCTAAATATAAGTACCTCCCAAAGAAAAACATGACAAATTTAAATTTGGATCAAAAACTATTGGATAAGACTTAGATATTTAAAAACTTTATATCAGGAATTTTCAAATGAGGTGTCGCATGACTATATTCAATTATATTTTATCTTTACTATTACAGAGGTAGTCTAGAGGTAGACCAAATGAGGTGTTTCATTTTTTGTCAAAGCTTATGAAACAGCACATCATTTGAAAGCTCTCCTTCTTCTGAACATGTTCCTAGCGTTGTTTTCTACATTAAACCTAAAAGGGTCCCAAAAATCCTCTTTTACCTCCCATTTCCCCTTTCCTCTCAATCGCTCCCTGTTAAAATAAGAAAAATAAAGGTTTGTAAAAGTATTCGTTAGCGTAACATCCATCTTAAATGGAGATGTTTTACTTGCCTATGGATGTACTAGCTCCAAAAACCATCCAACACCTAAATATCAGTACCTCCCAAAGACAAACATGGCAAATTCAAATTTTGTTCAAAAACTATTGCATAAGACATAAATATTTAAAATCTTTATGTCCGGAGCTTTCAAATGAGGTGTCTCATGACTATATTCAATTATATTTTATTTTTTATCGTTATGGAGGTAGTCTAGAGGTAGACCAAATGAGGGTTTTTGATTTTTATCAAAGCTTATCAAACAGCACATCATTTGAAAGCTACCCTTTTTCTGAACATGTTTCTAGTCTTGTTTTCTGAAACAAATCTAAAAGGGCCGCACAAATCCTCTTTTGCCTCCCATCTCCCCTGTCCTCTAAAATCCTCCATGTCAAAACAAGAAAAATTAAAATTCGTTAAGAGATTCTTTATAGTAAGATATATCTTAAATTGAGAAGTTTTCATTGCCCAGGAATGCCCTAGCTCCGTAATCCCCCCCCCCCTCACAATAAGTACCTCCCAAAGAAAAACATGGCAAATCTTAATTTTGTTAAAAAACTGTTGGATAATAATTGGATATTTAAAATATTTATATCAGGAGTTTTCAAAGGAGGTGTCGCATGACTATATTCAATTATATTTTATCTTATCTGTTACAGAGGTAGTCTAGAGGTAGGCCAAATGAGGTCTTTCATTGTTTGTCAAAGCTTATGAAACAGCACATCATTTGAAAGCTACCCTTCTTCTGAACATGTTCCTAGCGTTGTTTTCTACATTAAACCTAAAAGGGCCACACAAATCTTCTTGTACCTCCCATTTCCCCTTTCCTCTCAAACCCTCCATGTCAAAACAAGAAACATGAAAGTTCGTAAAAAGATTTGTTATAGTAACATCCATCTGAAATGGAGAAGTTTTCCTTGCCTAGGAGCGTCCTAGTTCCATAAACCATCCTACCCTTAAATATAAGTCCCCCCCAAAGAAAAACATGGCAAATTTATATTTGGATCAAAAACTATTGGATAAGACTTGGATATTTAAAATCTTTATATCAGGAGTTTTCAAATGAGGTGTCGCATGACTATATTCAATTATATTTTATCTTTACTATTAGAGAGGTAGTCTAGAGGTACGCCAAATGAGGTCTTTCATTTTTTGTCACAGCTTATGAAACAGCACATCATTTGAAAGCTATCCTTCTTCTGAACATGGTCCTAGCGTTGTTTTCTACATTACACCTAAAACGGCCACACAAATCCTCTTGCCTCCTATCTCCCCTTTACTCTCAAACCCTCAATGTCAAAAGAAGAAAAAATGAAAGTTTTAAGAATATTTTTTATAGTAACATATATCACGCATCCGTGATCTTTCTTCTGGCGAAAATGGAAAATTCCACATTTTTGTAGATAGGAGCTTGAAACCTCTACAGTATGGTTATCTGATACGCTGAATATGATGGTGTGATTTTCATTGTTGTTCTATAACTTTTAGGGGTCTTTCCCTTTATAATTTCTTAAACCACATTGGCCTGACATCACATAAAGAAAAGAAAAACGAGCAAAAAATGGGGTTTTATAGGCCAAATGAAGAGTTGTTCGCTAGTATCCGTCGATGGCATATATCTATATATATATATATATATATATATATATATATATATATATACATACATATATATATATATATATATATATATATATATATATATATATATATATATATATATATATATATATATATATATATATATATATATATATATATATATATATATATATATATATATATATATATATATATATATATATATATATATATATATATATATATATATATATATGTATGTGTGTATATATGTATATGAATTTTGAATTTTGCTTAAAAAATTAATATATATAGATCGGAATTAAAAAAAAAAAAAATCCAAATAATGAAGTGCAAATCTAAAATAACGACAATATCAACCTCAATATTTAATAATACTAAAATAAACCCTCCCATTTAGACCTAATATCTCTATGAATTTATTAAAGAATGTTAGCTCAAAAAAAGTTAGTTAAGTTGTCATTTCTATTTTTCACTTATCCTTTGACGAGACCTAATTTCTTTCACAACGGTCTTAGTTTTAAATGTGCGCCAACAATGTGATAAAAAATTGGCTAAATAATAAACCACTAACAATTATAGGTATTATAAGAATATAGTAGGGTCTTGGCTTTTTCGACTATTATTAAGAATACAACCAATTTAAACTAATAGAGATTTAAAAATTTAAAATGAAGTAAAAATAACCAATAAATTTAAGTTGGTTATTCTAAATTTTTATATTTCCGTGATTATTTTATGTAATTAAAACATTACATCAATCATCTGCTGAAGTTTTTACTTAAAATCTATGAAAGGTAAGCGTCTTTAAAAGTTTATTTCATTTAATTACTAAAAGTTTTTAACACTTAACATATTATATTTATTGTCATAAGAGCAATTCAAATTTTCTTAAATTAAATTGGTTCGTTTAATAAAGTTTTTTAGTTAATTGATCTAGTTCGTGGAGATTAGTAAAGTAATCTTGCGTAAGAAAACTCCTAAGTGCACAACTTTTATAATGAACAGTATTACATTGATCAAATAATTATATATAAAAAATATTAATTTATTATAATGTAATGATGATAGGTAATTTTTATCTTACCAATTGTTTAAAACATTAACCACATATTAGCAAGACAATAAAAAAACAACAAAAAAGAAAACTTTTTTTTTTAAACATATGATTTGGATATATTACGTCAGGTGTCGGTGGTTGGGGGGAGGAGGCCGTTAAGTTTTCAAAGAATTGAAGCATCTCTTAATTATACAATTTCGAATAATTGATTTTTTTTATTAATTAAAAATTTATTTTAGAATATTTTTATATTAAACTTAACTATCATTTAATTATTTGAGATTAATGATAAGATTTTTTTAGTATTTTTTAATAAGAAATAAATTATTTTAACCAAAAAAAATGAGTTTAACGAAATGTGTGAATTAATTATTTTAACATTCGTTTAAATGTGATAAATTAACTGATATGGCAAACATTTGACAAAAAACAGTACATGTTCCAATAGATATTAATTTATTTTAACAATATGTTATCGTATTCATGTTTATACACCAGGAGTGTACTTTTTTCTAAACCCTGGGTGAGGAGTAAAAATTTAGGTCAATTATAGATCATTTAAGTGAAATTTGGTATTGAAAAAAAAAAACCATATAGTAAAGAGATAAAATTCCAGTCAAATTTATCCTTCATAACCATAATAGTTGTTTGTTATTCGTTAAGTTGTTAGCAGATATTATTTTTGAACCTATTTTTGACCATTATGACTTTTAGGAGGGGGGGGGGTTTGACCATTATATAGTGGAGGCCGGGTACTTAATGACCCCTCTCAAAACTAAACGTAATTACTTGTTTTGTACATTCTCACAAAACCAATGAAATGATGTCATATTCCTACTATTTACGTTTGTTGGTTAGGCTGTATTAGTGATCTATCAGAGCCTAGTTCTAACGTATGAAAATTTATCAAATATTTGGCTATTTTTTTTATAAATTTTAAAAACAAGAATTACTTAATCCTAAACTTAGTTCAGTCTAACCCTTAACTTATCATAATTTATCTCTTCTTTTCAAAAAGATTACCATAAGCTACTTTCTTAATTATCGTTATTTCGTAATATGTATTAATAAAAGCTATTCATTTATGAAATAGGCTATCAAATTACGTTTTCTATTTATGGGATTTTTTTTTATTTTTCCTTAAAGAACTAAAGGAACATTTAAATTATACTCGTGTGTTTGGAAAGACATACAAGCAAAGAATATTTTAATTTGATTTTTTAAATATTAACTATTATTAATATGGTAACTTAAACTTACAACCCAAGTTACACATTAAAAAAAAAAAAAAAATCCAGTTATTATATTTAATAGTTACACATTAGGTTTTAGGAAAAAATTAATACTTAACAAATATCCTTATATACATTCATGGTATTTTGTTACAAATATAATTAAAATTAAAATGATATAGCGGAATTAGGTATACTCATACCCTAAAACCATAATTGCAATTTTAAAAAACTCTTTTGTAAGTAGACTTGAAAAAGATGGTTTTTTTAAAATGATTAAATGTATTATGATAAATATTACCAATTATTTTATTTTTTAATCTTGTTATAGTCTTTTGACGATATATGTTCTTTCTTTTACAAGAGTACTCATTTATTTTTTTTGGCGATAGTTGTTATTCTTAGAGAATAATAAATTAGAATTTTCTTTATAAGTTTTTTATTTATTTAATTTTTGTTACTTTCCAGATAATTATTTAAATAATTTTATATAATAAAAAATTAATTTTTAAAATATAATATGTGTATTTATACATAATATAGTTTATGTATTATCGATATTATACAATATTACTGAAAAAAAAATATTTAGCATTTCTTTCTTCTTTATTTTTTAATATAATTAGAAAACCTTTTTTGCAGACACAGTACGAAGACTTACATTTCATTTTTTTTCTAATTAATAAAACTATATACGAAAAATGAAACTGCCATAAAGATATGTATAACATTCTGTGTTATATTATACAGTTTTTTTTCTATAAGCGTTAAGAGTAAGAACCATTCCTCACATCAATTTTTTTTAAATAATTCAACCGAAAACTTATATTGAAATAAAAACTTGAATCATTTAAATGTAGCTATAATCATTTTTTAAAATTTTATGTAAAGGTAATTATTTAGCGCGATAAAATTCCAAAAATTATGTTAACGCCCTTTGTAAAGAATAAAAAAACAACTATTATTACAAGAATAACACCCATTTTTTTTATTTTTCCGAGTTAATACTTTACACTCGAATTAGATGACTTTTTCAAACATTTTAAAAGGTGAAAAATAAAACTCTATCGGAGTGCTACGCGGACTGACGAAAACTTATCATTTAAATGCAGTGTTGCAGAACTAGTATAAATAATACACACAGCCCTAGCGAGTTTCTCTCTCGCAGTCGTTGTATATCTATTTTAGCACCCGTCTCTACCTTGATTGATGCGCTCTACAAGTAAATGTATGATTCTTATTAACAGGTTTTTACTTTATTGAGGTGCTTTCCGCGAACTTTGTTATACTCTTACGTTTATTTGGCGGCATTGTTGTAGCGTTTCCGTTTGTTAGATATGTATTGTGATGTCTTCCCTTACTTTCTGTAAGGTATAATTCAAGAGAAACTACAGTGACCTCTTAAGTGATAGTCATGAGTTTTCCTTGCCAAAATTGTGACGGGGAATATAAAGGAATAATTGCGTAAACACTTCTCATGTTCGACAAATAATGACCGTAGTTCATATACATTGAGAACTCCGATCCAACTGAGTGATTTTATCTTACAACACTTAGTGAGTGGTTTTGGGAGTTTTGGCATTTTTTGTTATGTTATAGAAGAAATCTAACTTTTCTATTGGTATTGAGTACTACCGGTTTTAACATACAAGTGTGCTTACTTAAGGTAGACTTATTTAAATTGCAGATTTTGGCTAATTAATATTACTTTGATATACTAGTTTTTTGCTCATATAAGAAAATACTTATTTTATCAATGTATATACTATTTTTTAATCTTAATAAAATCAACATACAGTACAGTTTATTCTACATTGTAGACATCAGGTAATTAAGAAAATATATTTTCCTAATTTATAAATTATTTTACGTAGGTATAATTCTATTTTACAATTTGAGTAATGTAGTGTAAAAAACAATACAATTCTTTATTATACTTATTAATATTTTGATTTTAAAAAATATTTATTTTTTTATCAACAAATTTTATTGATTCTTTTAATTTGAAAAAAAAATAAATACTTTAATTTACTAATAAATAACTACTAATATACTAGATTGCTTGGTTTAAATAAAATTATATACTCTAAATTTTTATTCAAAAAACTATAATTGTTATCTGAGAAGAAGAAAAAAATTTTTATAAATAAATTGTACATAATAAGTAAATGTATACTCGAACAAAGAACCAGCTAGTACCACCATACGGATTAATAAACCATTTTTTTTAACTTTGTCAGGCAAATCTAGGGAATGAACTTAAAGTTATTATTTTGTTTTGTATAAATATATTAGTTTTAATTCTAATAATGTTTCTTATGATGACAGCTAAAATTATTGATTATTAAATGAGAAAAAAACATTGAATAAAAGAATAATTTATGGAGAAAACAACAATAATAGACCGAAATAAAATATTATTTATTGTAAATTTTAGTAAAGATAAAACCACTATGGATATGTTAGCTAATTTTTTTTTATATATTAGAATTTTAGTTTTTCTAAAATTATTTTATATTTATTTTGCCATATCTAAGTTATATACGTGTGTCAAAATTTAAAACATAAAACAAAAGATATAATTAAATTCAACTAAATATGTAAGTTCGAATACTATAAGATATCAATGCCAAAAACGTACTATATTAGCTAATAAAATCTACTATCTATTTTCAATATTGACTTCAATTTTTTTAATTATGCCAAAAAACAGATATGATTAATCTATAGCTTTAATTGTTTTCTAATAAAAGAAATATATAATTGTTAATAATTTCAAATAGTATTATATTATATAGAAGGTCCTTAAATATAGTATTATATATTTTTAATAGGTTCACTTTTGTAGTAATTCGTTTTGTAGTCGTGAGGTAGGTTTTTTTGTAGAAGGTCTAGAGCAGGGGGGATCTACAAATATATTTTAAATTACTCGGAACCAGAATTATAACGACAAAGAAAACAATTATAAAACATCTGTCAAATACTATATACCAAAAATATAGTATAGTTATTATCTAAAAATAATAGTTCCTGATTGTTAACAATTAGCCATGATATAAAAATATTCGTAGTGTTAGTAATACGATCTAGCGAAATAAAATATTGGTATACGTAATGTTATTTTACGATTGTTTATGAAAACTGTAAACTAGCGTAATAAGATAATTTAAAATAAGTTTTTTTTTGCTTCTCATATTAAATATTTATATCAATTTTGAAAATTTGTTAAAATACAAAGTTTTCTAGTTTACAGTATGAGCACATACTTACTTCTGTAAGCGATAAACCACTCCCTTTACCGACGAGGCCTTATACTAATATTTGCTGTGACGTGTAAATTGTTTAATGACAAAAGTAGTAAAATTGCAAATGTTTAAAAAAAATATACCGCTTATAAGAGAATTCGAAATATAATATTATAATTATACCTTTAATATAATATAAGGTTATTAAAATATTCATAGGATCAATTGATACTTAAATTTATAAAAAATCACGCTTGCTCAGACTTTTTGTTTTTTTCGAATATCAAAGTTTGTACAAGAGTACGACGTCTAATAAGGTCCATAATATTTAACGTTTATAATACTGGCTGGTTCGGATAAAAGAGTCATTTCTAACCTTTTTTCATTATTATGATCGATAACTGATTTTTTTGTAGTCTGCAGATACTTTCGAGAATGGAGGCGTAAAAACTAATATTCTACTCTCCCTATTATAAAATTCTCTTATTTACAATCATTGTATAAATTTTGTACAATAAATCACAAAATTATTTTTTTCGATTCTTTCGATAAGACCTTATTTTAATGAATTTTCAGTTAGAGAGAGCCAGAAATATAAAAACTAGATTACCTTATAAACAAAATATCAAGATAACAACTCCCACTTATTTACATATATTCTACCGTATTTACTAAACCAATATTGTGGGGTTTCCACGAAATTTACTAAGGAAATCGTCTGAGATTTATTCATCAGTACCTGATTATGATACTTGTTTTTTTTTCTTTGTTTTTATATAATATGTAAAAAAACACCAGTATTTATTTTTAAAACGTCTGATTTAATCTATTGTCTAAATACCAGAATCAGACGAAGATTTTAAAATTTATAATATTAATACTTAGGTATTTAGCATACAATGTATGCATATTTAGCGTTTCTACAGGTGTTAAAGTAGACCTAACGTTAAGTGCTTTATGGGTATAGACACTATGCGAAGAATTGTTTTAACAATTGGCCGCCGACCCAACATACTCCATAGATCTACAGAAATAAAAGATACTTATTTCCTTTTTGAAATTTATAAATAATATTATTTTGTTTTTAGTTTTTATATAATATTATGTATATATAATATGTATAATGTTTATATTAATTTAAAAAAAGACATATGACAAATAGAAAAATTTAAATTATAAAATAAATTAAAAAGCGTGGTTCTTAATATGCTTACACATAAATACCAAAAATTTATGCTATTGTGTAATCATACCTAGTTATAGTTCCTCTTTCTTATCCTTCAAGAACAACATGAGTCAACCAGGTATGATGTTTTTTTTAAATTTATGTGTTTTTAATATTACTTAAAACTTTCTCAAAGACGGTTAACAAGATTTTTTTTTTATATTTTAGGGTTCACTTTATTTTGAACAAGTTTATGATTTGATACTCTCTATGGTCAGTTGTACTAGATTTGTTGTCAACATTTTATCTAACATAATCCTCTTTGATAAAATGAAGTTATTACAATTGCTACTGTGGCCGAGGGTAATGTGTATTATCTTATTACGTACTCTATAGACTTCGCTGTCACCGGTGTCTTATTACATGGCAGTCCATTTGAACGAGTTGTTGATATTCGAATTACAAATCAAAAAGCGTTATATTAACAATATATACTTGAATACCGATGGCAAAATTTGTTTTTAGTATAATCTCTTTTTTTTAACTTTGATGAAAAAATTATAAAAAAAACTATTCGAGTATAGGGTATAATTCTGTATGAGAATAAACAAAATATGCATAAAAGATTTATATAAAACTTGCATCTCTTTCATATAATATTTGGTCCATCACTTAAGTTTATATCTAGTTTTGTAGTTTATATAATAAAAAAATTTTATCAAACATTTCAACACGACAATAAAATTTTATTTAAAAATAACGTCTGAAGTATTTAGATGATATTTATTATAATGGCATTTATGCCGTATAGAATTTATTATATTAATTTATTTATGTAATGAAGAATTGGTCGTTTCTTATCATACATTTAAATATAATAGTCAGAAAAAAATAAATTAAAATAAGATTTTTTTTAGTAAAGGATGAAAAAAAAAAAATGAATAGTAAGTTATTGTTCATGAAAAAATTTAATACTAATGAAACAATAACTATCTGATAACAAATCAATTAAAAATTTAATTCCACATATTAAGTTGTTAAAATATACTTACAAAAATCGTACTAAATACGAAATCCTACAAAACCTAGACTATAAAAAATTGAAGGTTTTTTTACCAACAAACAGCTTTGACAAAGAACAAAGAGTAAAAAAAAACATATAAAAAATAAAAACTAAGACTTCATCAATATTGAAAATAAACCAAACATACTTAATTTCAATACATCAACTAAACTCTCTAAGAGTATGTCAATGATATATTAAAATCCCCTTAAACAATTAGATCCATTCTTTTAAATATGTATAAATGTATATTTTACTATAAAATATCGTAGTTCGCATCGGAACCAATTTCTTATAACTTGTTGCATATAAAATATCATAGTTAGTAGATACAGCTCTTTTGAAGAGGAGTTTTTTTTTCTTTTTAGTGATTGGATATCATTATGTATGTCTAATTTCTGTTTTTTAAATTATACCGTATATAATTTAATCTAACTCTTAAACCTGTTAAACTGATATTATTTTAACTTATTTAAATAAATTAATGATAGATATAAATGACTGTAAAATGTGTTTTTATGAATAAAAATTTTATTGTACAAAATTCTATAAAAATGTAAAGATATGATCGTGCATTTTAATGAAAGTTCTAGAATGTAAAGACTCCATGTTTTCTGTATAATCATCTAGCTGGGCATATATTATAAATAAAATGTTCAATTTTTTTTATCAGAGTATATATGAAAAAAATAACATAGATATTTAGAGTTTTGTTTATGTTTTCTATATAACTTGAATATTCGAGGAAAATATATTACATTTTTTGTCTTACAATCTTCATCCACGTTAATTTGTGTTAAACCACGAGTATCCTATTTTGTCCTAAATAATAGTTTGTACAAATAGGTTATACTAGTACTCTTTCTAAGGTCATCAAGTATGTTACTGGCTCAAATACTAGACGTAGTTGAATTGTGTGACTTTAATTGAGTAGGTGTATTACAATCCCCTCTCATCATACAAAGTAAATAATTTTACTAGGTTTTTATCTCTTCTACGTGTTGTATATCACGGTTGACGGACCGAATTACATTACCATTGTGTTTTTATTTTTATAATTATTACGTTTCAACTTATAAATTTTTTTTATTAGTTAAGGTTACTAACGACTTTTATAAATTTTTTCTAGAAGCAACCAACACAAATATGGCCTCCAATCATATTTTTTTTTACGCCTAGTCACAAGGTTTTTTTTTATTTAAGGGGGTTGTAGTAGAAAAACAAATGGGGAAGGGGAGGGGGGGGCAATGAAACAAAAATTGTGGTTTATATGTAATAACCAATTGATAGTTTAGGAGGAGCACACAAGACAATTATGTGGAATTTTAACTTTGTTCTAATGATATTAGGGTCCCTACGCTAGATTGTTCCAGAATTTCAATGGGTTTTCGGCTATGTTTAACTCAGTATTTTTTTGTATGGATAATCAAATACTAGTTGAGGCTACAATATTACTTAAAGAAGAGTATTTTCGTTATTAATTTGTTCAAAAACCTATCATATCCATAATCCTACTAGACAAGACATTACGGGCTCGTCCAAAAAAAGTTTCGTACACCTAAAAATTTTTAGATTCTGGCTAGAAGTGGTTAGTGGGTTCGGAATCGATCATAATATAAACGATTCTCAAAAATACCATAGACCACTACCAAATTCAAATTTATGTCGAAAACACACTAGTAATTAGTTTGATGGTGTAGGATTTATATCATCAAACACTAGAAAACTGATATCCACATTATCCATACCAATATTCTTAACTAAAGAATTAAAGTAAGTTCTTTTATAACAACCTAATCTATTCGCATCAGTTAAGTGCTTGGTATCTTATGGTCTATTTAAATTCAGTTTTATTTCGGCGTTTAATTATGTCTACCTATCAGTAAACGAAAAACTATATCCAAGATGAAATTTATTAAAAACCCACACCTTACTAAGAAAACTATGTATTTGCTTACAGATTTTAAATACAAACTTTTGGTGTGGTATGTTTAATAAATTAAGATTAGATTTCGAGTAATTTTCTTTCTACTAAATTTTAATGTTATTAGAACCACGAACATTTTAATATTATGAAGAAGCAAAAACTACACGATACCAAATTTAAAGTTATTTTCTATATATACGACTTGCTTAACTAAGTAGAGCAGACTAGATCGATTTTATAAAATTAATTATAAAGTTGAAACTAGTTTAAACTCTGCAGTTAATAACTTTTCTAATGATATTATTATAGTGGTTACTATAAGTTATATGAATAGAATAAGTTTTTTTATATAAATATTAATTGTTAGATGATCTAAAAACGAACTAATTCTTAATTGTTCTTTTATCGTATTATTAAGTCCGTGAAAAAACTCTAATTAATTAACGCAAAATGTCGGATGGTTCTACGGTATAGCTAATGGGTAATTTGTATTCGACTCTTTTTTCGTATTTCTTTGGTAGAGAAATGTAGATATAAAAAAAGTAGTAATTAAAATTATTTTATTGTTAGTCGTTATCATCAATGAATTTTAAATGCAAATGTACATTATTGGAATCGTTAATGTCCATTTGATTATACTCTAATAATTAGTTAACAATGCTTAGTTTTTCAATAAAAACCGTTTAGTAAACAAAAATTAAGGTATAATTATATCTATATGATTACATACCAGGACATGTGTAGTATAAGTGAAAAATTATACTCTATCTTTAGAATACAACTTTGAGCATACAGCTTTTAGACCAATCGTGACCTTTCTAACCTTGATTCTAGCAGGTACATTACCCTCCTCCTCTAGCATTGAAAATGAAGGGGAGGGGTGTAAAGTTTTATTTTAAATTTACTTTAAAGTAAATTGCGGACTCTCCCCAATTTCACCCTACCGGGGGTCGATTAAATCCAGAGGAGGTTTAATCAAGCCAATATACAAATTGTTGTAAATTTTATATGATTACCAAATCTAACAAATTAATTTAACACGATTGCAATAAAGTTGTAGTGCATTTGTAGAACTAAAAATTTTGTAGTACGTTGCCGTATAAGTTCCAAGCATTGCTAGAACTCTAGTTGATATTATCTTTTCCAGACCCCAAGCTACTATGTTGGGGGATGAACGTCTAAGGGATATTTGGTCTAATGAATTTTATTTATTAATCCTCAAAAATTTCGTAAACAATAAGTTACCGAGGTTTTGAATAAATTAATAGTATAATCGATAAATTCTGAATGAAAAGTAGTTAATTAAACTAAATTTAAATTTAAAACAAGGAAAACTAAAATTAAAAAGTAATTTTAAAACTGGTTTGTAGTACCTAAAAATGTCACTTGACGTTATAATGTTCATAGACCCTCCGTAATGGCCCGGTTTTCGTCGTCATAAAATTCATCTGTCATTAGCATGAAAAAAAAATGACGCCTATATAAAACAAAATACGCATGAGACTATAACCGTCATAAAAAAGATCTATTAAATGATGTAGTTTTTCCTAATTAAGGGAGAAAAGTGAACAATTGGAGTTTTAATATTGAAGCTAATATAATCTTTACAAAAATCTATATAAGATGAACAGATAGATATTAACTTATTTTATATCAGTTTAGATGTTGTTTGATATTGTGTAAACTTAAAAATATTGATAGGTGTTTTTAATATTATTTGGGTAGAAGTGGTGACTAACCTTCTTATCCTCATTTATATTATTTAAAAAAAAACTGAACGTCTTGGTTTGTAAATATTTACCGAAAGAAGTCACATATAATTCTTTCTTTTTAATAAAATATAAATGTAAAAAAATTTGAATTTTTGATCTTGGTTTGGACTGTTTTTTTTTTTAATTTGATCATCGCTGATTTCAAACATTCAAAAATAAATTTAATAAAGCAAATTGGGCGTACATGTTAGTAATGTAAATAAAGCAAAACAACTTTTAAAGCAAGAAAAAAAAAAAAAATATTTTAATACGTTAAAATCAGACATAAAGCTGATCAGGTAAGTCCTTGTAAAATTATTTATTTTTAATGTTTAATAAGTTGTTTTGTTTATTGTTAAATTGGTTTTTTTTTTTCTAGATTCTTTTTTTTTAGAATTTAATGCGACATAAGCTATGGAATGAAATAACCACTGGCTGTTCCCGACCTGTCTTCAGTTCGCCAGATTAAAAAATGGGCATCTTTTTACATAGTATATTGTCCTATTAGGTATTAAATTTATTTTAAGGTACTACTGTTTGTCATACAAGTGTTATTTATATTTTGTTAGTCCAGGTGTTTGTAAGACACGTTCATGGGGGGTTTATCAATCATTGTAATACCCCCCACCCACCCAATGGTTTAATTTAATATATCATAATATATTGAATAGTATAAGCGACTCACATAATTATATTTGTAAGACTTTAACATTTAGGAATCTTAGAAAATCCTAATTACTTTGTTTCATCGGGATCCTCATTTAAATGAATGCATAGAGTTTAATAGAAGTCGTTAACGACAATCTGAATTAGCATTTTTTGTTAATATATGTTTAGATAGAAACCATTTATATATATTAAACAACGTACTGCGTGGGTCTTTGTAAAAGTTTTTATTCACATCGTATAATAATATTGATAATGTTTCTGACTTACGTTATATTATTATTATAGTTGTTGTATAGATTTGTGTGGATTGATTAACTTTGCTTAGTTAGTTGTGGCCTTATGTAAGCTATTATATGTTTTTTTTTTAATATGGGTTGTTTTATTTTATTTTTTTCTATTAATTGTTTTTTATTCTTATTTTTTAATAAAATCAATTCACTAAATGGATTTTTATTATAAGCAACTTAATAAAAAAAATTTTAACATGTTTTTAGTAAAAAAACTTATACTTTGCAATCAAATTTGACAAAGTAAATACATTCTTATTATAAAAAAAACTCATACGGACCTAGTCCTGGTTTTTCAGTTAGAGGTGTTCATATTTTTTTTTTCTAATTTGTTGTGTTTTAATATAATTTTACTTAATTTTGTTTCATTGTTTATGTTTACTATCAAAAAAACATAATCAGACATATACTTTGATAAAATATTAATTATAACAAAAAAAAATAAAACATAATATTTGATTTTACAAAAAAGAATAATCAATTTTGAAAGATCTAAGGACTTAACTGTATTAATTATCTAAAAAGTTTAATATTAGAAAAATAAATTAATGTTAGCAACGATACCAACTGTGAGTCTATATACTTAGATAAGTGTTTTATTAATAACATTAAATTTCAAGTGCAGTGATATTACAATAAATCTGAATTTTTGGGTGTTTTGAATGTTCAAATAATTCGAGCATTGTACATAGATATTATTATTTCTATTTATTGTATAAATTATTTGATTAATACGAAATTTAGTTTTATTTTACAAAAATAATTATGTTTCTTTGTTTTTTGTCTCAATATTTGATATCTTTTGACAATTTAACCTTTTTTATTTGTTTTCGAAATTAAATCATTTTATGAACATTTAATATTAACATTATTTAAGTGATTAAATGTTACATTCTATTCGGAATTTAATGGTAGGGGACAGAAGAAGAAATAAGAGCTGAAAAAATTTTCTGATTCTATGACACTCATTATTATTCGTCTAAGTAAACTATTTGGCGTCATTACAGTATGTAAAATAATAGCTAAAAAATAAAATAATAAGAGCATCAAGTTATAACATTCAACTAACTGATTAATCTAAATAATAATGATCAACGGTGATATATTTATACTACGAAAATGTGTCTATCTATTTCAAGAAACCTTTTCTATTGTATCAATACTGATCGAGTGTGTATTTCTGATTTATCTCTTTAGACCGAAATATATGTAACAAAATATATGAAGCTAAATAATAATACTATAACCTAAAATTATGGTACGAGTATTTATTCACCATAAAGAATAATAAGTAACTGATACGTTCAATGTTTGGTTATTGTATTTACAGATTGAATGATGCAACTCTAACATATCATCTAATTATAGCCTACTTATGAATGACTGATATAAATTTGAAAGCTGATAACCTAGAAGGAACTATATATTATACTTGTTTAAATATTATAAGACATACGTTTTGATTGCAAAGTCAGTCAATAGTGACGATGTTTTTATCAAAAAATTAAAGATGTACTGATATGTACATTAAGAGGAGTTATTTTATCAGTATAGTCTAACTAATCGTAGTATTTTGATATATATATAAGACAAGTGTTAACTGGATTATTAAAATAGTCAGATGATCAAACAAAAGGTTCGTGTAAAGAGGCTGGGTCAGTTGTATAAACAAATCAATATATGAAAGGCAAAAAACTATCCTTATGGTTATGTGTATGTATCTTCCTCGACATTATGAATTAGTATATTTGTGGCTCAGGATCAATTTTTGATGCATAATTTAATTAAGGAATATCACAAATTTATTCAAGAGTAAAAAAAAAGGTTGTCGACAAAGTAAAAATAAAAAATATATTCAGTAATTACTAGAAAATCTTACCTAAAACAAATTTGTCCATATTACTTGTGAAACCATTTGAATCTGTTATATAATCCATCAATTGTGTTTATTATTTACTAAATGTGCGACTAGTCTCAATTAATCTGTTCACACACATGTGTCATGTTAAAGATATAAACAGTTCAAAAAGGTTTTATGACGTCATTCTATGGACTAAGCCTGCCCTAAAGGTTAAACTCATTGATGTCAAGGATAGAGTCGTTTATGTAAATATATTACTTATTTTTTTTTTTAAATAGAAATAAATTTTCATTAATTTTATTTGAAAACTAAAAGAATATTTTAATTTCTCTATATAAATTAGTTTCTATCTATTAATTTATTTTATTTGTTTCTACTTTAAGTAAAAACAGTTTGAACTTGCATAATATTAACACAAATCCATTATAGAAAAACAGTATTACTGGAAATTAATTTTTTTACGATGCAAGAAAGAATATTGGCGACTTTTATGCTTAAATTGTACAGTGAGTGGTTAGTTTATTTTTAGAAATGTACTTCATGTGTCATCTTTATAACTGTAAGTTTGCAACGGCTCAACCTTAGTAGGGCATAAGATTCATGGATGGGATGAGGCGAAAGCTTAAGAAGGTTCTGCCCCCCCTGTTTTTTAGACATTCCCAGGGGGATCTACCTTCTTTTTTAAGGTATGAAATTAAGTTTCTGCCATAAACTAGTTCATTGTATTATTACTTTTCATCAACTAAAATTTAAGCTCATTAGTTATTATAATATAGACTTGTTATGTGCTGAAAGAAAATCATGTACTAGTGTGTAAAAGGTTTATTGTCATAAGTTCGCAACGATCTTTTTCAAGATTTTAGTAACTACGTTTGTTTTACTTACGGGGATTAGGTAGTTTGGGTGATTTTTAGATTATTAATATTTCTTACGGGTGAATTTGACTCTATTTTTACGTTCTTTAGTAAAGTGTGTGTAAGCGAAATCGAACGGTACTGATTGAATACTTTTTAATTATGCGAAGAAAAGATAGTTGTACAACTCAATTCAATTCAAATGGATGGTGATCTCACATTATAATGGGTATATAAACATGGGCTGTCCTATTTTTACGTTGATGT